>NW_021131247.1:0-262692 GCF_004193835.3 Ostrinia furnacalis | reverse complement strand
AGGTGTATGTCAATAAATGCATTATTATTAATATTCAAAGAAAAAAAACACAATATCTAGTAACATGAAGCCAAAAATAAAATTAATATATCTTAAATATTACAAGGTCTTTAAGCCTTGTGCCGCCACAATGTAAGTTTTAATACCAGGTTTACTGACCTTGTACCGAAGGAATGGAAAGTATTAGAAAGTTACTGCCGCAGCAAAGGTGTTAGAGGACTTTAGTACTAGCATTCCATCTGATTTCATAAGCTCAGTTGTGATTTTATTATCTCCTGGTACATACCTTGTTGTTTTTAATAGGGCATTCTAATCTCACTCAAGCTAAAGTCTAGGATATCTTCGCTAAAGTGTCGGAATAATCTCGATCTTCAGCCTAATTACTAGTAGTGCTTCTTAATCTCTCCTAGCAGCTTAGGCATTTACCAAAATGGTTCCGCTATCCTCGTTATTCATGTTGGTATATTCAATTTGGTCCTCGCAAATACATAATTTCGATTTATTACAAAAAATCGTCTCTATAATACACTTTGTATCAGCGTGAGGACTTAGATAGCTATTTATACATCGATACTAAGCAGAATCTTAAAAACAGATGAGACTAGTCCTGAAACAGCTAAAATTTCCCTAGTCTCGTAGGTTGCAATCTATTCTGCCACTCGAGATGAAAATTCGTGGGATTTTGGAGCTGGATTGGCACTGGTCGTGGCTTAGGCTTCATCAGTCGACATCTTTTGAGCATCTTTTATTCGGCATTCTTCTATTTCGGTGATGACTTCTTCTTCTTCTTCCTCGGTCCCTCACTGATGAGGATCGCGACCTCAGATAGTGTTCCTTCATAGACTGCGGTCATAAGCTGTGTGGTGATCGGAGAATGCACATGTGATTAAATTGCCTGTTCGTCTAAAAATGATTACTACATTTTGATTTTTGCAGTACTATTAGGGTGCAGCTCAGTACGCTTTTACAGTTCTGGCATCTTATCAGTCCTCCGTTTCTTAATTGTACTACTTTCATTTAGCTCATTATCGCTAGGTTTGTATAGTTTTCCGTTAAATTACCCTGTCACAAATATGTAATGTGTTAGTTCAGTAGCTGGTATAGATCTAGAAATATCTTCATACTTAATCTCCAGTTCGCATGGTCTTTAGCGAGTACAGCCCCGACCTAAGCCCTAATGATTTCTATACTTTCCCTAAAATAAAGAATAAATTGCGTGGTCAGAGATTTTCATCACCTGAAGAAGCTGTGGAAGCCTACAAAACGGCCATTTTGGAGACCCAAACTTCCGAATGCAATGGTTGCTTCAATGATTGGTTTCGTGTATGGAAAAATGTGTCAAATTTCGCGGAGAATACTTTAAAAAGCAATAAATACATTTTTAAATAGTAATGTTGTTTCACTTCCTTGATTCCCGAAATTTTCAGTGCCGCCCTCGTATTAATAATCTTTTGATCTCTACCATATGATTGAATAATACAAGTTATTTACTATTATTTCTGCCACAAAAAAGTTTTGGAAAGTGGAAATTAAAATTCGCCACCGGAATTAGGCAAAAAACGATGTTGTTGATATTCACCCAGCCTGCCTATTCAGCAGTGGACTTCCTATGGCTGAAAAGATGATGATGATGATTAGGACGTAGGTGCTCACTAAGACGGGCTTTTGTAAAATTCAACCCCTAAGGGTATAAAACGGAGTCCACGCGTATGTACGAATACGAAGTCGCGGGCGGCCGCTAGTGAGTAATAAAGTTTTGTTAGAAATAACACTTACGCTACCAACCGGGAAACATGGAAAGCATTGGGGGAGGCCTATGTTCAGCAGTGGACGTCCTATGGCTGAGATGATGATGATGATGTTGATGAACACTTACCGATCATGACTCCCAATATGATGGCTATGTCAGCAGGCCCAGCCGTGGTCGCTATGTTCTCTGACTCCACGCACGTGAGGGTTTTACTGTTCTGGTGGAGATGAGCGAATGACAGGCCCCGAAGCTCTTGTGGCTTATTACAACTGGAATAGAATTTGATAGTTATTATGGGGGTATTCTATTTCTATGCAACCGATTGCCTAAAATAGTGAAAGAAGCGGTATCATTCCATTCTTTCTTTCAATTAAAAAAGTGGTTGATCGAGCAGGCGTTCTATAAAATTGACGAACTGTTTGGAATTTAATTATTATTGACACTATTTATTTTGACATTTAATTGACATTAATTCTATTTGTATTATTAATTTATTTGGACATGATGTGTATTTCTTTCTTATTAATACTGCAATTGTTTATTATTAATAAGAAAATATATTGAAAATTTGACATGTAATGAACATTATGAATAAATTTCTTATTCTTATTCTTATTCTTGTTGCAACTCTCATAAAACTCATTTATTTCTGCAAATAGGCTTTAAAAAAGCACTTTTATACGTCCCAGTATTAACCCTACCACTGCTTCAGGACAATAAATGGGCCAGTGCTGAGAAGAAGCAGCGCAAGAAACTCAGTCACTATATTGTCAGCCTCTTTTTCAAAGGTCAACACACGGAATAGAAGCGAATATATTTATTTGCCTCTGAATAGGTTGTAGGTAGTACCCAGTCCCACAGAACTCAGTGGCTGTACTAAATGTATGGGACCTGGAAACATTGAATTTTCAAATAGATCCAGTTTATTCTGTAACCTATTATTGATACCGTTTACTAGAGCTTGGGAAGCACTTTCAGGATAAGTAACCGATTTTTCGATATCTTGTACAATTTAGAAATAATCTCACATCGTTTCCACCCTGTATAGCTCAGAAGCTTGTGTTATAATGTAGCTCACCATAGAAAGCTATGTAGCTCACTCACATCATATCACCAGCTGAGCCGCCATTGTTGATGATGAACGGGACCAGTACATCCACCATCCACTGGGTATGACAGTCGCAGGTGTAAGGGTTATCGCTGAAGTCCATCTTCTGGAGCTGATCCCATCTGAATAGGAAGTCAGAGTCGATCTCTGTGATGTTGTTGTTGTACAGGTATAGCTGGAATTTAGAAAATAATTTTGATAAATAAAGCGAAATAAATTGCGGTTTTTGGGTTGCTCGCCTACGCCACTAAATCTTTGTAATTGTCACCTGCCCCCTTAGACAAAACGCACTTTTTGATCGAATCGAAAATCGAATCCGTCAAAACTCCATACAAAAAAGGGGCTTTTCGACCACTTTTCGACTGGTTTGCGATTATAATTTGCACTTTGTCTAGACCCACTGTCATCCGCTTTGCAATGGAGGGAAGTTGAACCATAACTTCGAACTCCTCCTATGTTCTTCTGATTAATTTCGTTGCGGGCCCAATGACAGTTTAAACCCCAGGGATAAACTTGACCTTCACTGGTTGGGTTATTGCCGGTCAAGATCTGGCTACACAGGAGTTGCAGCGGTGGGAACGAGAGGTGTGAATAGTCCCGTTGGTCGCTTAGACCCCTGAGCTGATTTTGAAGTATTGGTATTGATAAAATATGAAGAATGGACCCTGGAAAAAGACATTGTGGCCGTGCCATCGAGTTTTTACAGCATGGCGAGTCTATTTAGAAGTCTAGATTCTGAGGCTTATAGAAACCTACGTTGCCGCGTGGGTAAAAAAGTGACTGGGTGCTATTATCCTACCTCTTTCAAAGAAGGTCGTCTCTCAACATCCTCGTCGTCTTCCCAGGTAAGGAAGTCGTCATCGATCACGCTGAGTCGAGGGTTGTTACATATCCACAGGGTGACCAGGCTCTCCAGACCTCCTAGTGCGTTCACACCGATAGACCGTAGCTTCGTATTACGGCATATCCGAAGCTCTTGCAGTTTGGTCAGCTTGGATATTGCACTGGAATTCAATTAAGGTTTATTATCTATGATTATTCAGTCATAAACAACACAGGTGGACCGACGACATCATAAGATAGCAGGAAAGCGCTGGACGCAGGCAGCTACCAACCGGGCAACATGGAAAGCATTGGGGGAGGCCTATGTTCAGCATTGGACGTCCTATGGCTGAGATGATAATGATGATTAACCACAAAATTAGGATTTGTATTTTCTATGATCTTGATAACATTAACGGCTCAAAAACTGAACTCCGACAAACGTTACTTCGACATTACGTTACTCCGACACTACTGAATATCGACATGACTTTACTTCGACACTACACTACTTAGACAAAGGCGAATATCCTTTGTCGGAGTAGTGTAGTGTCGAAGTAAAGTCATGTCGATATTCAGAAATGTCGGAGTAACGTAATGTCGAAGTAAAGTTTGTCGGAGTTTACTTAGGTAGCCAACATTAACTTCGCACTCCTTGTTCTTCTGATTAATTTCGTTGCGGGTCCAATGACAGTTTAAGTAGATTCTGGCTACACAGAAGCAGCGGTGGGAACGAGAGGTGGGAATAGTCCCGTGTATTTTCTATGATCATTGTGAGCCTGTTACATCAAATCGGGGCAGTATTTTCTTTGATTGCTCAGTGGACTGGTCACTGAAAGGTAAAAGCTCAGTGGTAAAAGCAAACCGGCAAACGATAGAAGTAGTGCGTTGAGTCTTGTTTTAGGTAGGGGACTGCAACAAATGAATCATCATTATCATCATTAAGTGATATAGTCTCCACTGCAGGAGGAATGCCATCTTAATTTACCAGAGGCAAATGGAGGATTTGGCCGACACTCCCCGCGCTGGCCAGACGGGTTGAGGAGGCCTGACTTTCACTGTCGCCTTTACAACGTCCACGGCAAGAATGGGGATCTTATTCTCATTATCATCATTTCAGACATAGGACGTCCACTGCTGAACATAGGCCTCCCCCAATGATCTCCACGTTGATCGATTGGTAGCGGCCTGCGTCCAGCGCCTTCCTGCTACCTTTATCATCGGTCGGTCCACCTTGTGGGTTCTTATTATACGCTGTAAATAATCAAGTATTTCGTATACCTACGTCTGTTCACTGATTTCCGTCAAGGAATTCTTGTCAAAATCCAAGTAGATGAGGTTGGTGGCTTCAGCCAACGCGTCAGGCACGGTCTTGAACATATTGTCGCTGATGTCCAGACGCTCTAGGCGGCGCTGCCTTCGCAGGAGACCCGCAGGGAGCGTCTCTAGCTCACAGCCTCTGAGGCGAAACTCCTGGGGACATCGTATCGAACATAAATAATCTATATTAAAAGTGAAAGGTCACTGATTGACTGACTCACTCATCATGAAATCTCAGAAACTACAAGTGCTAGAAGTCTCAAATTTTGCATGGGGGTTTCTTTTAGAACGTAGGTGCTCACTAAGACAGGATTTTGCAAAATTCAACCCCTAAGGGAGGAAACCGGGATCCACGCGTATTCAATGAAGACGCGGGCGGCCGCTAGTATAGTATCATAAAATTTTATTAGCGACATCGAGGTTACAATAGCCCAACGGAGAAGGTGTCTGACTGGCGGATTCGAGATTCGAGGAACTCTGGTTCCTGGTGAAATGAATCATGAAATGGTAATTGAAATAATTAAGGTTTTCACCATCAATACCTAATGTTTAAGTGGCCCCTATGGTAAAATAATTAACTTTTAAAAAAAATAAAACCGACTTCAAATGCGTGAACACAAAAAAAAACTAAAAATTAAAAATATTGCGTATAAAAAAGTTCATCCCCAATTTTCCACCCTTGGGGGTGAAATATTTTCTTCAAATTCGCATGAAACCACCCTTTTGATAATACCTATTCAACAAAAAAATAATCGTTCAAATTGATTTATAATCGGCGGAGATATTGCGTATAAAAAAGTTCATCCCCAATTTTCCACCCTTGGGGGTTGTTTTTTCTATTATTAAATTTAAATGGGACCACCCTTGAGGTATTACCTATACGCCGAAAAAAGATTTGTTCAAATCGGTTCATAATTGGCGGAGTTATCGCGTAACAAACATAGAAAAAAAAAAACATACGGGTCGAATTGAGAACCTTCTCCTTTTTTGAAGTCGGTTGAAAATAAATAAAATTTCACTGAAAATAAGTGACTTTTGTACCTGCCAAATCACTCTGTAAAAACCAATGGTAAAAACAGGAATTTTGTTTACATAGGAATTACCTACTTAAAAATTAGGGATTGATGGTGAAAACGGGCATTAATGATCTATAAAATGTGGTAAATATTACTAGAATATAATTTTCACCTGAAATAAATCGACTGTCTTTGGTGGGAGTGGGGGACCACCGAGATTTTCGCTTGGTATTTTCACTATTGAGCTACCAAGCAACATTTTTCCATCAATCTCCGATGGCCTTTAATTTTCTCGGATAGCTACCTACTACGGACTACGATCCGAAGACCAATAGGTGGGCCTCCCGTTAGGGGGACCGACGATCTGCTAAAAGTTGCGGATAACACTTTTATGCGGACAGCGCAGGACCGATCGTTATGGAAATCCTTGGGGGGAGACTTTTGTCCAGCAGTGGACGTCATTTATCTGAAACGAATTGCCTAGAATCTTGTCGGTGGCATGCGAGCAAGTAGCTTCACAGACAGTCGATGTTATGAATGCTTTAAAAGTTTAAACGTACCTTCAAAAGCGTCAAATCGCTCAACGCTCCCATCACAACCTGGTCAATAATACCCAGGGGATTCCCGCTCAGATCCAAAAAAGTCAGCTCTTGCATGAAGTAGAACGCATCCTTCGGTAGTGTATGGAGCTCATTGTCCGCTAGATTTAAATATCTCATTTTCTTGAAGACCCTGACCCTGTGCTCTTCTGCGATTAACAGGCCCTGAAAGACGGTTATTTTTTAAATATATTTGACCGCAATTGCACCTGGTGCAGTCTAGGATGGTACATATCTACCCTGTAAGTGCCTATTCACTCTCGCCTTGAAAAGGCCCGGATTTTAATGTTCAGAAAAGACAGCAGCAGGCAGCGAATTCCAGTCCCTAGCTGTTCGCATTATAAACGAGTCTGCTGGTGGAATGTCGACAATGTAGGGATGGTACGGTAACTTGCGTCTGGCATGTATACAATCAGATTATTATTACATAAGGTATATTTTATCAAAAAAAAAACAAATATATTTCGATGAAATCCAAGATTAGATACCACAGTAAAGTAGTTCATTCAAGATTCAGTCATTAGGCCCAAAACAGACGGTGAAACGCGACTGCAACGAAACTAAAAGTTCTAATTGGTCGCGTCATGTGTGGTTTCTCAACGGATGCTATGGCAGAAACTTAGATGCAACTCAAAAGTAACTAGAAGTTGCAGTTTCGTTGCAGTTGCGTTTCACCGTGTGTTCTGGGCCTTACGGTTTGTGATTTTATACAAAGGTTTTGTGTATAAAAATAATTATCATAGCGATTAATATTTGACTAATCAATGTTCTTATCAAGTACACATATTTTAGATTTATTTCTTACTATGTTAAGTTTTATCGATAATTTTATAAATAATACCAGGTATTCCGGTCTCCCATCCGCGTTTGATAACAATTTTGAAATGTGACTAATGTTTTATAGATGAAACTAGCTTTCCGCCCGCGGCTTCGCCCGCGTAGAATTTTGTCTGTCACAGAAAAACTTTAACGCGCGCGTCCCTGTTTCAAAAACCGAGATAAAAACTATCCTATGTTCTTTCCCGGGACTCAAACTATCTCTATATGCCAAATTTCATCAAAATCGGTTGCGAGGTTTAAGCGGGAAAGCGTAACAGACAGACAGACAGACAGACAGAGTTACTTTCGCATTTATAATATTAGTTGGGATGGGATGAGATTATGAATAATACCGTTTTTTGGGATTACTTAGTATTATATCGGCCCCTTCTTTAGTAACCAATGATCTAGATGTTATAATCTAATTCTATGACAATTATTCATACCTGTAAGACACCTTGATCAATACTCGTCAGCTTGTTCCCACTTAAATCAATGGTGGTGAGATTCGGTAAGTATTTGAAGCATCTATCGTCCACCCTTTCGATATTGCTATTGGAGCTATTGAACACTTCTATAGGGAGCTCAATTTGAACTTGAGCAAGAGTTTCTATGTAGTTACCACTTAGGTTGATTTCAGTAACATTTAAGGATTTCATTCCTGTAAGAAGAAAAAAATAATACGTTAAAAATAAAATCCTAATATAATGGGGATTAATGAACTAAAAAGTTCATTAATCTCCATTAATGAACAAAAAGTTCACTAATCCCCGTTGACGGGATTGTCAACGGGGAATAGTGGAATAAGCCAGTTCGCTTAGGTCAGCGGTTCCCGAAAGGTGGTCCGCAGAACTCTGGGGTTCCGTGGAATGGCCGCAAGGGTTCCGTAAAAAATATTATCCCACGTTTCGTGACCGACGTTGTTCGCTCGCACCGACTTGTTTACGCACAAGTGAGGGGCAGGGCGTGCGGGCGGAGTAGTACGGGGGTTCCGCTAGGAAAAGTATAATCTATTAGGGTTCCTTGGCAAAAAAAAATGGGAAACCCTGGCTTAGGTACCTGCCCACGCTTCCTGACTAAGAGTCTCCTTTAGGCCCCTGCTGGAGCAGTCAATGACAGTCCCAGCACACTCGCAGACCGAGCACACCACTGGTGTGACCTCCACTGGGGCTGCACTTAGTGGTATCACTGAAAGAGAGAATATAAGAATAAGTACACTTATTCAGCATAATCTAAATATAGTCAACATCAAATAAATCGCACCTTCCGCGACACGAACTTTAAAGATTTTCTTCTGACACAATCATGGTGCCCCAACAATATTGGTGTTATTTGAAAGCCCAATAAATAAACTTAAAGAAAAACACATTTTTTTTTTTATAAACAATGAACAGGTACCATAAATGTGACTTGAAAAAAGGCCTCACCTCTGGGATCAATTAGATCAGTTTTTGTGGTTATAATTTTATAAAACCAAATAAGTAATGATCTTACGTGTCCTTTTTAACAGATGGATAGCGATTAATCCCAATTTTATAGCCATAAAAGTTGGCTCAAGCGTAACTACCAATTTTTTTAAGAAGTGACTCTGGATCCTTCTAAAAACACATTTTTGGGGTAAAAACCTTTCCTTTAATGAAATGAAGTTTAGAACTAGGCTTTCAAATGGAACCAATGTTGGTGGGAAGTGGGGATGCATACGTTTGAGAAAGTGCTTGTTGTGGGAGGTGCGATTAATTTGATGCCGAGTGTATAATACATATAACTCAAAGGTGACTGACTGACTGACATAGTGATCTATCAACGCACAGCCCAAACCACTGGACGGATCGGGCTGAAATTTGGCATGCAGGTAGATGTTATGACGTAGGCATCAGCTAAGAAAGGATTTTACGAAACTCCACCCCTAAGGGGGTAAAACGGGATCCACCCGTACGAAGTCGCGGGCCGGGCGGCCGCTAGTGTAATATTATAAAGATAGAGCCACGATAGCCCAACGGTGAAGGGGTCGGAGTGGCCGACTCGAGATCCGAGGAACGCGGGTTCGAATCCCTCGCTTAACTATTGTGGTGAACCCACTCGTAACACAAGCTTATTTAGCTTAGTGCCCTTGACAAAGAACAGCGGGGCCCTCCCCTAAGGGCTCTTTCCCACATCAATCCAGTTCAGCTGGATTCAGTAATTGTACTGCAGGTTCCGGTAACACTGGTGTCGTGAAACACACAAGTGCGTATTTAAAAATTAAATCCAATCTTGAACGGACCGGTTTTTTGCGGGACACTGCAAACGGGATGTTCAGAGACCGTCTCCGTGGAACAGGAGACATTCCGTTTTTTTTTATTAATAAACGTGTTTTAATATATTTTATTTAAATAATTTAATAAAATGAAATGGATAGATATAAAAATTTAAGATTTACATTAAAATTTAGTATTAATTCAAGCTTTATCCTACTTCTTACTAATATTATAAAGGCGAAAGTTTGTACGGATGTCAACATGTTTATTACTCTTTCACACAAAAACTACAGAACGGATTTTGATGAAAACTTTACAGTATTATTGTTTATAACCCAGAATAACATTTATAAGCTATAATTTACGACGATCTGTGACAAACTAAATTTCACGCGGGTGAAAAGCTAGTAATTTTAATACATGTGATATAGTAATTGTCAAAAATAAAATATCTTCAGGATTAACAAAGAATTTCATTCGCACCACGAGTATTCTCAAATTCAGCATTATTTAAAAACCGTTTTAAAAACAATGTTTGTATTTAACACGGCTAGATAAACTTGAAAATAGTGACAATAGATTCCAATAACCATTAGCTAAAAGAAAACTATGAATCAATTCAGGAGATCATACTAAGATGACCTCCTTACAAAAATTGTACAAATTACGAGTGCCTTACAGTAGTAGTAACAACAACTTAATTACATTGTATAACCTAAATATATATTACCTCATTTTCAGTCTTAAGATGTTAACTACAGTGGTATCTACTTATTTATTTAGAAAAAATCAAATGATATCGTGAATCAAATCGGCACAGCGCCATCTGTGTTCTGAAGTAGGAGTTATCTTCCGCACGGTTGTGGTTCAGTCGCCACACTGTGAACCAAAAGGCCAATCTAGCTGGACAAAATTATTTAAGGCTTGGAATAGGTACTAAACGCTTTAAAAACTCTTACTTTGACATAATATGTTAAAAAAATGAACAGAAAGCTTTTAAATAATGATAAAAAAACTACTAAAAACCAGCATAAGCTGACCCCCTTTAATAAACATTTTATACGTGTATGGAGGTCTAGTTAAACTGGACTTGTTAGTTAAGGTAAATTATTGTTTTTTTATACTGGTGCTTGACATTTTAACATCCTTGCATTAGTTCTGTAAAAGTAATAAGGTATAATGCTAAACCTAAGGCTAAGTACTTTTAAAGATGGCTTTCTATACTGAAAATTACAAAGCTGAAAACCTTGTTTGTTTGGTTAAACGCGCTAATTTCAGGAACTAAGCTACAGCCCCATTTGGAAAATTATTTTTGTATTGGATAGCCCTTTTATCAAGAAAGGCATTAGTCGATATAACACCCTACAGCCAGTAGGGGTGGAGCAGTAAAGAATTTTTTTGCAAAAACGGGAAGTATTAAGTATTCTAACTATTTTTACGCATACAAAGACGCGAGCACAGCTGGTTAATAGATAATGTAAATTAAATAAAACTATAACAATACCTGGCCGGCCATTACCAAATCGTCAGTAGGTACTGCAGGACTTAAATACATCGTCAACTCGTTGCGTCTTCTTTTTGTTTTGAACGCGCCTTGGACGAAGTCAATGTTTGGGCGACCAGGACTTGAAGTACTAGATTGACTTTCTGACGTAGATGGATGCAAAATACGTGTATCAATTTGAAGTTTTCACCATTCAGCCATTCAACACCAATCGGCCTTGTCACAAAATCGTCCCGAATTTTACCAAACTGAACCCATTTTTCGCCTAATTTTGAGCTAATCTGACTAAATTCTTTATAATGTTTCTTAAACAACACTCCATAACCTCTTTTTAGTCTTATCTAGCTAAGAAATAATCGAATAGTCCTGAAATTGTATTGTTTTTGTGTGTTTTAACCATACGTAATAAAACTCGCTTCGCGTCACCGCCACTACGTTTTCTGCAAAAAAATCTAAGTTGTGCTTCAGTGTGCTGTCTACAACCTACTATTTTTTGAAGCTCACATAATTATGTGTCTACTTCATATAAAAAATCCAGCCCAGGGACATGAGGGGACATGTAGTTCCTGGTCTCGCAAATACAGAAAAACGTGAAAAAATACGAATTTTCATTTTATTTCTACATGTATCTTAATTAATTAATAGGCTTTAGGAATATTTTTTTGGTTTAATATGTAATACGTACCTTCTACTTCACGATCCATAACAAAAAATTTCACAATTGTATTAGAATTAATCAAGAGACACTGATATATCAACCTCAAGAAAGTGAATAATTTGATCGTAAAATACTTACTTGTTCAAGTTCGTCTTAAAATTACTAAATTATCAGAGGATAGTTGCTAAAAATAATGACTGAATCGTTACCTCTGGTTATTAAGCTATCGTTTTTGCTAAACGAATGTAAGATCCTATGCGATGACCCTTTTTGTCCAGCTAGATTGGGCTTTTGGTTCATAGTGCGCCATATCGATGGGCGGTCGCAGACTAGACCCTCCCTTATTAAACAGTGTTACATTTCTACAATACTCTACTACTATTCTACTACTACTCTAATTCTCGCGAAATTGACCAAAGTTCAGTCATACTGACGCAGTTACACTATGCGAGAAATACCGAAGTATGGGCGACGCACGGCGAAACTAACTGAAGTGCGCGTTTACACTAAAGACTAAACTATGTCTAGATTAATTTGGCGCATAGTGTAACTGCGGCAATAGATAGTGTGGACACTTAATTCACTTCGCTTCGACCAACTTCCGAAAATTGCCGGTATGTATTTGCGCCCGATTCAAAGGGCTCGAAGTGCTCCGAAGTTTGAACACGAAGCGTCTGTCTACACTTCTCGGTTCGCGTCGGGACATCCTCCTTAGGAATTTGTACCTTGTTATGAAAGCGAGTGCACATTGCAATGGCATATTTGATTTTGATTTCGAACTTTATGTGAGCTAGTAATCTTAGTTAGATACGAATATATTAAAGCCGGTTTAAATGACTTTAAATACTTCAAACTTGGAGTGCAGATGCCGTTTTGTTCCCCAGTCGACGAAGCACATGATGTCGTGCCCTGTGTGCCCGAGCAACTGCACGCAAGAGGATTTATGAATGCTGCTGACAACGCCACTCTTGTAGCGGAGTTTTTGGCTGACACTGTAGGTTTGTTGTCGACACGATAAGAAGAAGATTGTATTATGGATGCAATAAAGAATTAAGTATTGAGTGAGTACTAAGTAACAGTCTCAAGAAATATGTTTTCCAGGATAACCATCCAGTTTAACCATGACCACCATGACATTTTACAATATGAAATTTTCAGGAAACTTCAAGAGATTTTGATCTAAAGATCATCGAAATTTATTAACTACTCTTAAAGATATTGACGCATAAAGTTGAAAACATAAATATTGAAAATGTGTATTTTCAGGATTCAGAAAAACTACTGAACCGATTCCTGTCCCTATACTTATACAGAAAAGTTCTCAAGTGGCGACCACAGCCAGACTGAAAGGTAGGCCTCCCACTAGGTGGACCGATGACCTGGTGAAGGTTGCGGGAAGCACCTGGATGCGGGCAGCCCAGGACCGGTCGTTGAGGAAATCCTTGGGGGAGGCCTTTGTCCAGCAGTGGACAACATTGAGTTGAGAGAAACGAGCATCATAACTAATAGCATCATGTTTTTTTTTATCCACAACGAGAAAGCTCTTGGCCTGTATCTCACCTGATGGTAAGTGATGATCAGGCCGAAGGTGGAAGCGAGCTTCACCCGGAATCCTCAACCACGGAGGAACTGGCTATCTTACCTCTAACTGCCGGAACACAACAATGCTGTTAACATTACTGTTATGGCGACAGATTTAGGTAAGATGGTGGTAGCTAGCCAGCCGGACTTAGAACAAGCCCTACCAACAACCAAACCTAACAGAAAAATCTGGGAATCGAACCCGGGACCTCTGCGTCTGAAGCAGGTGGTCTTACCACTAGACCACAGAGGCGGTTAATTATTATGTTTTACATTCACCTTCAATTCCTTATCATCATCATCATAATAATATATCAGCCTTTTAACGTCCACTGCTGAACATAGGCTTCAATGATTTCTATAATGACCGGTTGGTAGCGGCCTGCATCCAGCAGCGCCTTCCTGCTACCTTTATGAGGTCGTCTGTCCAGCTTATAATTGCCATAAGACGTCCACTCTGAACATAGGCTTCCCCCAACCAATGATTTCCATAATGGCCGGTTGTTAGTGGCCTGCATCCAGCAGCGCCTTCCTGCTACATTTATGAGGTCGCCTCATAACTAATAATAAGTCAAGGACTAATCTATTATATAAAAGAAAGTCGTGTTAGTTACTCCACTTATAACTCAAGAACGGCAGAACCGATTTAGCTGAAAATTGTCAGGGAGGTAGTTTAGAGCCAGGAGAAGGACATAGGATACTTTTTATCCCGTTATTTATTGCCATTAAGGCGGAACAAAGTTCGCCGGGTCAGCTAGTTTAAGATAAGTGATAACTATAATTACACTTACCTTCTTCTTCTTGCCCCAAAGACGCACTCAATCCAATAAACACAAAAACACACACACGGTAATCCATTTTAATAAAAATAAACTATAATTTACAACACAACTGCCCACCTCTTTGCACGATGCTTTAAAATTCAGCGAGTGTTTATCAACGACGATTTTGGTAAGATCTATAGAGTAAAAATTGCGCAGATATGTCTGTCCGTACTTTAGTTGAAGAGTTTTTGCCTAATACTTTCGGATATGGTCATGTTTTATTCCAAGCCCCGAGAAGAATGCACAACAAGAATCGTAATATATTTTACCTATCTTTAATGCAATAAAGTAGGCACGAGTTTTTTATTGTGTCATCCAAGTAGGTATTTTAATTAAATGTTATGTATTTAAATTATAAATAATTTGAAAAAATCGAATTGATCGAACCAAACCCACGACCTTTCGCTATACCCGCAGTTCGATTTTTTCAAGTTATTTATAATTTAATTTGAGAAGCGACTCTAAACGCTAATAAATTTTAATAACTATGTATTATAAAAGCAGTTAGTGTATTGTACACACTACTCGGTATTTCACAACAGTATTTGGCTAGCCAAAGCACCCAACACGACCTTCCCGTGCTACGGTCGGACGCCGTCTGACCCCCACCACTAACCAAGTTGTGACGTATGCGTTCGAGAAAAATTTTAGGTAGGTACAATCTTAAATCAAAACAAATCATGTTCCGTTTGAAATGGCACTTCTGCAGTTTATATTGTTTGCCAAATCGAATATTTTTATCCGTATTTTCTTGAATGTAGTGTGTACAAAGATAAGGTGAGATAAGCATACCTATTCGCTGATATTTCGAGTTAAGTTAGATAAATCGTACATTATCCTACGAGCTATCATTATTGGGATTGTTGATGTATAATATTATACGAGTATAAAATATGTAAGTACTTACCTACATGTATTGTGATTGCCAGTGAGGTCATAGATATGAAAAACCTACTTTAAGTGCAGTTAAACCTACTTGATCGATGCTTTTATAGGTAATTCACAAACAATGCTTGCTTAAGTATGTGAAGCAGCAAATCGAACGCACAGCGTTGAATAGAGCTCTGTAATTGGTTCGTGTGTGTCTCATAGTAAAGTTTGTGAATACGGATGTAAGTTATCAGTCAATACTTAAGTAAGTAGCCAAAGCACAAAAAATACAAAATCATCTACCTTTCAACGCACAATCAGCCCTAGGTTGGCGGCAGGAACTCTGGTCTGGCCGTTTCCCTACTGGTTTTCCAAAAAACATAACCTTTCTTCTGGCGAAGTCGGGTAATTATGATGTTAAAGTTGGTAGTTTACGAAATATTCATGAGCGCGATCAACTAAAATATTCGCAGTTAACGCCATCTATGGGTGAGTAGCAGAACTATACACTGGCAGATTTATATATTTTTTTGGAATTTTTATTAAATATTATGTAAAAATATTATACACAACGGAATATTAGATAACTAGCTTTTGCCCACGGCTTCACCTGCGTGAAATTTAGTGTTAAAAATCGGCATAAGTTAAAGCCTATATGTTAATCTGGGTTATAAATAATAACACTGTATAGTTTCATCAAAATCCGTTTAGTAGTTTTTTGCGCGAAAGAGTAATAAACATCCATACAAACTTTCGCATTTAAAATATTAGTAGGATTTGTCTAGCACAATGTACCTAATGCAGACAAGATTAGTAATCTATATATATGTCATAGTCAAAGGTCGATATGCAGTCTCTTCGCGGAATGACTGGTTTATCCTAGGTTTGACCAAGGCCTTCAGGCAAACCCCGAAGTGATTTCTGATTTCGGCCTTTGACTAAGTCAAACCTAGAAGTGCCTAAACTGTTCAGTCAAACGTCGAAACTAAAATAATCTGCTTCGGGCTTTGCCTAGTCAATCCTAGAAACGACTGGCAGACTCGGTCAGAAGTAAACAGCAAATAGAAAACCGGCCAAGTGCGAGTCGGATTCGCTTACGAAGGGTTCCGTGCGACTCTGTTCTTGTATGGGAGCCCCCCTTTTAATATTTCTTTTATTTTAATTTTATGATTTATTTTTAAAGTAGATAATATGTGAATATTTCAAGGGTTCACCTGTTTACGTTTTAATTTAAATTCGAGCAAAAAACTGCAAAAAGTTTGCTGTATAGGAGCCTCCCTTAAATATTTATGTATTTTATTGATTTATTTATTTTTAAAGTGAATAAAAAACTAAATCTTTTGAAAATGATTCATGAGATACGAGCCTGGTGACAGACAAAATTTAGCGAAGTCATAGTAATAGGGTCCCGTTTTAACTCTTTATCCTTTAAGCCTTAATAAAGGACCTTCTGTTACCTTCAAATTTAAGGTAACAGAACCCTAAAAATTAGTAATTTCAAGATCGGTCTAGAAACACTGACAAACAACCTCAGTAAATAGTTTTAGTTTTTCGTACCTTCACCTAAAGAACCGACCGTAACGCCTTTGCAATAAATTCGAGATCAGAATAAAGTATAGTTTAGTTTAAAGTCTTAATTGAGGTTTGACTAGTCAAACCCCGATTTCATTAAATTGAGTTTCGACGTTTGCCTAACCAAATTAGTTACTCCTAGGTTTGACTGACATTCTTTAGTCAAAGGCCGAAATGTTTGGGCTTTGACTAAGACTTCTAGTCAGACCTGAGGATTGACTAGTCAAACCTAGGTGTGCCGGAACTTCGAGGTTTGACTATAACATATATAAAAGAAAGTCGTGTTAGTTACTCCACTTATAACTCAAGAACGGCTGAACCGATTTAGCTGAAAATTGTCAGGGAGGTAGTTTAGAGCCAGGAGAAGGACATAGGATACTTTTTATCCCGTTCGAAATAAAAAAAGTCTGCTTATTTATTGCCATTAAGGCGGAACAAAGTTCGCCGGGTCAGCTAGTAATAAATAAAAAGTGTTTTTTTTTTTCATTAACCATCACTAAAGTAGTGTAAAAAGGTTGCACTATAATTACTATAGATTAATTTTATTGTTCATAAATTATGGGGTCTTCATTCACGTATAATGTGGTTTACTCTAAACGTAAATAAGTCAACATATTTGTAAATAACTTTGGAAGATATTTATTTCATAAAATTTTCTTTACAACTAGGAATACAAAACATAAACTAGGTGGGACTAACACAACCCTGAAAATTAATAAATACTGTAGGCTAATAAAAATAATCATACTTTTTTGTCACACATTAAAATGCCTTAAAAATCAGTTAAATACTTATGTTCTTTATCTTTACCAATAAAAAGCAGCATCTAGATATTTTGGAAGTTTTTGCAATCACATCTTTATTTTATTTCTCGTTTTACTTATTTTTTTTCTCTTAATTAAACACTTCCTTAATTTTGTCTCTATTTTTAAAAACGCTTGAAGTATCTACCTGAAGTTGTCATCACTCTTTCTTTTTTTTACATTTCTCTTAATTTTTAATTCTATATTATAAAAAATGCGTGAAGCGACATCTACATGAAGTTGTCGTCATGTGGCGCCCTCTTGTAGAACGCACGGGAATCACTGGTAGGACCCCTCAGACCGATGCAGGCGAAGTAACCGCGGTTCCATAGCAGCATGAGGGATAGCATTACTGGTACTGCTAGAAGGACACCTGGATGAAGAATACCTTGGTTAGTATATTATTATCAAGCTAAAGTCCGGTCCCCGAGCATTGTAGAATTTCGTACAATGAACCCAAGCTACCTATCCTTATCGCTCGCGCAAGATTATATTGCTGGCGCGTTCGCACACTCACTGTGGTCGCCCGTCGCACAGTCGCGACAGCAATATAATTACGCGCGAGCGATAAGGATGGGTAGCTAGGGGTCATTGTACGAAATTCTATCTGCTCGGCGACCGGACTTTATACACGATGGCATAAAGTTTTCTTATACAGGGTGGGAACGATAAGTGATCTCCCATTCGATTATTTTCCAAATTAAGTTATCGAAAAACTGGTTACTGATCCTGAAAGGCTTCACGAGCTCTATCGTATCAATAATAGGTTACAGAATAAATTCGCTTCCACCTTCGGCCTCGATGGTAATCAGGTGAGATACAGGAAAATTAATAAAAATAAAAACAACAATTAAACATTTATTGTCAGCAACACAGACACAAACACAGCTTAAATATTAAAAAAACAAGATGACAAGGGCATCCAGTTCAGCGTAAGCTGTACGGCACTAGGTCCGTGCAGCGATGTAAAACTAAAACATCGAATATTCAATGTTTCCAGCTTCCATACATTTAGTAAAGCCACACAAATAATAATAAAAAGCCACACATCCCAACTAATCCCAACTAATATTATAAATGCGAAAGTAACTCTGTCTGTCTGTCTGTCTGTCTGTCTGTCTGTCTGTTACGCTTTCCCGCTTAAACCTCGCAACCGATTTTGATGAAATTTGGCATAGAGATAGTTTGAGTCCCGAGAAAGAACATAGGATAGTTTTTATCCCGGTTTTTGAAACAGGGACGCGCGCGATAAAGTTTTTCTGTGACAGACAAAATTCCACGCGGGCGAAGCCGCGGGCGGAAAGCTAGTATAATAATAAAGCCCTAATTCATAAACGATGCTTGGTTGATTGAAGTACCACAGAGAAGAGCAGTTGCCCGGCAAGCGAAAGATCGTGAGTTCGAATCCCGCCTTAGGCAGTGCGATTTTTTCAAGTAGTTTATTTATAATTTATTGACACAGTAGGTACATAACAATAAATAAATAAATAAATTTTACACTGCGCTTCTAGTCCCAAACTAAGCAAAGCTTGTACTATGGGTACTAGTCAACGGATATAAACATACTTAAATACTTTTTTTTGTAAATACATTACATAGAAAACACCCAGTGCAATACAAACAAATATGTTCATGCACACAAATGTTTGTACTGTGCGGGAATCGAACCCGCTACCTCCGGAATAGTAGTCCGTTTCGAACCACTTCACCAAACGGCCGACAATATACATAAACAACAACACAACGAGAATAAAATAAAATAAGTGTAACCGATGAGAGTTCCCAGCAGAATGGCGCCGTCCTTCTCGGGTCTGTGTCCATATTTGTCGACGCAGCGCATGTGACGGTGGATGCTGTTCAGATGCTGCATCGTGAGGCCTCGCATCTCGATCGGCTCGTTACAACTGGAAATAATAAAATAATTATAACTTTTACACTGCGCCATCTATATAGTTCTAAACTGAGCAAAGCATGTTCTGTGTTAGCAGAGTAAAATACAAATGAGTAGGTCATCTTCATAGAAACGCACCGAGCGCAGTTTGTATGTGAGCGCGCCAATATGTATCCGAATTTTGTCAGTGTGTGCGCACGCACACACTGACAAAATTCGGCGCAACCACGACTGGCTCCCCGCTAATCCCCGCTAAATTTTTTCAGTGTGTGCGTGCGCGCCGCATACGTGTTGGCGCGCTCACATACAAACCGCGCCCGTGCGTTTCTATGAAGATAACCTACTCATTTGTATTTACTCTGGTATTAGACAACGAAAACATCCGGACCGATACAATTTATAATAGTTAATGTTCATGCCATTGGTGAGTCATTCTGCAGTATTTCACATTTAGTACGTGTTGATGCTAGAAAGTTAGCTGAGTTAAAGTTAAAGTACCTATCTAAGGTAAACTTCGCCGAAGTCTAAGGCTACGGTCGGATACTCGCGACGATGCGATGACTCGAGGTTTTAGTAGGTACACCCCATCCCTTTTCAGGACGGAGCAGCACCCTTTTCAGGGCTCCAGTAGTCCCACACACCACCCTGTCCCTCGGCAGTGGTAACGCAAAAGCAAATGCTTTAATGGAGTAAATACTACGCGTCAAAAAAAAGTCTAAAGTAAACTTACACCATCCTGCTAGAAGTGTTGGGACTGATCTTGTCAACCACAGGCACCAGCATGTCCACCATCCACTGGGTCGAGCAGTCGCACATGAACGGGTTGTCTGATACGTCCACCACCTTGACCAGGTCCCAGCGAGAGATGAGCAGGCGGTCGATCTCAGGGAGGTTGTTGGATTGGAGGTACAGCTGTGGATGAAAATATAAACTTTTATTTATGCTTAACAAGGCAGGTATTTGACCACAATCGCACCTGGTGTTAAGTGGGATGCAATGTAGGATGGTACATATCAGCCCTGAAAGTACCTATTCACTCTCGCCTTGAAAAGGCCCGGATTATAGTCTTCGAAAAAGACAGCAGCAGGCAGCGAATTCCAGTTCTTAGCTGTTTGCATTATGAAAGAGTCATTGAAACGCTTAGTGCGAGCTGAGGGCCTAGTGTGACTGTTTTCATCAAACGCGCTCACTAGTGAGCGCGTCAAAAAATGACAATAAATGTATGACGGATTGTACAGCGCCCCTAGCGGAAAACGTTCAAAAACTAAAATTCACACTCAGCCCACTGGTGGAATATTGCTTTACTTTAGCCTTTATTTATTAACACTCTTACTAGGTAGTAAAATTTACTGAAAGACGTCCACTGCTGAACATAGGCCATCCCCAAAACTCCTCCCCTACCTCAGACTCGATCTACGTACCTCAGAAATCAACGGCCAATCATACGTCTCGCCGATATCATCAGGCCTGGCCAAAGCCCTGGGACTCAACTCAGACAGCTGAGGGTTGAAACTCAAGTGCAGTTTCTCCAAGTTCTCCAGCCCTGACAACGCTTCAGGACCGATGCGTTTTAGAGAGTGCATGTTACACATGTGAAGTTCCTTCAGCTTACGCAGGCGGGGAAAGCCACTGGAATAGACGAGTGTTTTTTTTAAATATTATTCTAAATTAAAGTCTTGTTAACACCTCGTGATAAGCTAAATAATATGCTGATGTTACGAGTGGGCTGTAAGATTCTGTGTTTATGATTCTCTCTCTGTTATCTTCTGAGGTTCACCTCAATCCTTAAGGATTCCTGGTGAAACTCGCTTCCACCTACGCTTCAGCTTGATCATTATTTTTCATCAGTTGAGGAGACGCAGTTCAAGAAAGCTCTTGGACTGCATTTGCGGCGAAGCCTCGGTTGAAAAAATCTACTTAAATTTGGTATTAACCTTTCTTTGACGAAGAAGGTACACTAGCTCAATCATAGTAACGTCACGATCATAACACTTAGCTTCCTCGTTGAGTAAAAAAACTTAGGTATTAATCTTAATTCTTTGATGAAATATGCTAACACCCGTATTCACAAATGATACTTGCTTAAGTGAAGCAGCAAATCGAACACAGAGCTTTAAATAGAGCTCTGTGATTGGTTCGTGTGTCACCCTGTGCGTCCACGCGCACTGTGAGATCTCATAGTAATGTTTGTAAATACGGGCGTGTATCTGAATTATCTTTCTTCTTTCTTTCTTTCTTTTCAACCAAATGACGTCCACTGCTGGACAAAGGCCTCCCCCA
Source organism: Ostrinia furnacalis (assembly GCF_004193835.3). Lineage (NCBI taxonomy): Eukaryota > Metazoa > Arthropoda > Insecta > Lepidoptera > Crambidae > Ostrinia > Ostrinia furnacalis. Next base: position 241,038 of record NW_021131247.1, on the reverse strand, counting down.
AGGTTTTCCACAATGAACGGTCCTGCGCTGCCCGCATCCAGGCTCTTCCCGCGACCTTTACCAGATCGTCGGTCCACCTAGTAGGAGGCCTGCCCACGCTACGTCTTCCAGCCCGTGGTCGCCACTCGAGAACTTTCCTGCCCCAACGGCCATCGTCTCTACGAGCTATGTGCCCCGCCCACTGCCACTTGATTTTAGCAATTCTGCGAGCTATGTCGGTTACTTTGGTTCTCCTGCGGATCTCCTCATCAATCTGAATTATAGCAATCATTAAACTTACGGAAACTCCTCAGAGTCCATGTCCAGTTCCTGAATGGGGTTCTGGTTGAGGTTCAGGTACAGCAAGTTCTTGGTCTCCTCCAGTTCTTGAGGGACTGCTTTTAGGAGGTTGTCGCTGAGATCCAAACGCTCGAGGTAGCGGGGGGTGTGGAGAAATTTGTCTGGGATCTCTGTGAGCTGACAGGAACGCATGCGGAATACCTGCGTCGGGAATATGTAATCTTATATATATATAAAAGAAAGTCGTGTTAGTTACTCCACTTATAACTCAAGAACGGCTGAACCGATGTAGCTGAAAATTGTCAGGGAGGTAGTCTAGAGCCAGGAGAAGGACATAGGATACTTTTTATCCCGTTCGAAATTAAAAAAAAAGTCTGCTTATTTATTGCCATTAAGGCGGAACAAAGTTCGCCGGGTCAGCTAGTATTAATTTAAAATTTATGCCATACAAATTGGTTCATAAGCATGGGTGTACCCAGGGGGAGGGGGCAGGGGGAGCAGCGGCCCCCTTGGAAGTTGCTTTGCAGGAGCTAAGACAAACTATCTGACCTGAAAATTCTGACTTTCCCCCCTAGGCCAGAAGCTGGGTACGTACGCCCATGTTCATGGCAAACTTAATACCTTAGGTATTAAGGTAGGCAGGTATTAAGTTATGCCTTATGACATAAGGTTTGGATTGCCAGTTGATCTTCGGGCTAAACAGGAAAGTTTCGGTCGGCGGTGCTTTAAAAAACAGAATCTAAACGAATCTGCTGTGCTGCTGTAAAGGTGCTTTTAAACAGAAGAAAAAAAATTGCAACTACACATACCTAACTTATGAAATTGCGGACGTCGAACATTTATCAACCCGGAAAGGGATCGTAACCGTATCAACTCGAGGTGGTCAGTTTTCTTTGTATGAAACTCCATACTGCAACGCACAACCACACCGTAACGTAAACGCCTCGCAAAAGGCGATACGGTGTTGATCCCTTTCTGAGTTGATAAATCTGCCATGAGCTTATAATAATATGACCTGATGATGATGAGTCTTTACCTTGAGCATAGGCAAGCTAGATATAGCCACCAGGGTCGGGTAGTCGATAGTTAGCAGCGGGTTCCCACTGAGATCCAACTCGGTCAGTTCTGGTAAATGCTCGAAGAGATCCTGGTGGAGCGAATGGATGTCGTTGTATGCTAGACTGAGCACACGCATGGATTCCAGAGGCTCGTACTTTTCAGGTGAGTAGCGACCCTGAAAAAAGTGATTAGGATCTGTTTCAACCAATAGAACATCACAACTTATTTTATTGTTTTGCGTATTTTTAGTTCAACTCACCAACAGATGGCGTTACGAACTAGTTAGCTGGTAACGCCATCTCTTGGTCATTTAGTTAAATGACAAATTCATTGAATACTGTGCCTACTATCAGAGATTGACAGATGTATGATACGCTTGTATAGGTAACAATCATTTTACAGTGACAATGAAAAACAATTATATCCCGGTAGTATACATAAATAAACATCGTTCGTTCGTTCGTTCGTTTCAGCCGAAAGACGTCCACTGCTGGACAAAGGCCTCCCCCAAGGATTTCCACAAAGACCGGTCCTGCGCCGCTTGCATCCAGGTACCTCCTGTGACCTTCACCAGATCGTCGGTCCAACTAAATAAACATAATATTAACAAAGTCTGTACCTCAAAAACATGCGGGCTTAGCCTTGAAGTCAGCTTGTTATGACTCAGATCCAGTACTCTCATCCTTTGCAGGTCTCTGAAGCTGGCATTATCTAGAAACTCGATTCCACAGCGGGTCAGGTTCAGAACTTCGATGGAAGTCAAATTGCCAATCTCGGTGATGTTCTCGAAGGAATTGTCGCTCATATCCACGGTTGTTGGCGCGAATTCTTGAAGAGCTAAACAAAGCAGTAAAATTTACGTGTTAGTACGTCTACTCCTCGGTAGATGGCGTTATTTAGGTACAACGGAGAAGCTCATAGCTTGAAAAAATTTAATTTTGATAAGATATTCCATTTTAATGCTATTATAAAACATTTGTTTCGATTGAAAATGATTGATGCAAGTTCCATTTTGAGATAAATCATGTTTTATCTTATATTTTTCAAGGAATATAACATAACCAACCTTCCCACTCGTTCTTATGGAAAAACTTCGTTAGACCTTGCTCACTGCAGTCCACCTTGTTGTCTTTGCATATACATCTCCTGCATATGCCAGTTTGCATGACTATGCTTGAGTCGCTTGCCGCTGGTGCAGTTTCTAAAATAAGAGAAATGAAATATTTAGTTACGCTACTCAGTAACAGATGGCGTTAGTAACTAGTTCGAACTAATCATATAATATACATATAAAAAAATATATAAAATGCTAAAATCTATGAATTTTTATTTTTTTAAATTATTAAACTCCCAGACCAAGAGTATGATAGAAAATAAATGTATTCTTGCATTAATGTTATTTCTTTTTTATTTGTCAAAATACAGGCGTAAAAGTGACATTACTAATACTATAATAATAATTACATAAGTAAATAAAAATATCCATCCATTTAAACCTCTTAAACTTACCATTTTCGGAGTAAACTCCACTTAGACCTAAAATAAAAATGAGAACACAGGATGTGACTCGCCCGGCCATCCTGGAAAAACAAAGATAAGTCAATAATATAATTCATTGTTTTCAAAGAACATTGTATGTTGGGTCATCGATTATTATCTTTCAAAGATACCTAGTTCTTATCAGGTAGGTAGATACTTGCTTGAATTTGAAATTACTAAACTGACGTTAATTTATATTAGTTCATAAAGCAATACTTTAATTTAAAGTCAACATTTAGAAATCACTTTGGCCATGCAGTTTATACCTAGTTCAGAAATGCAGCCTAACACTATATCGCGTTGTTTAGACAGCGATCCATTACAATTTATTAATCCTATAGCGATGTATACGAAATTTTAGAAACTATAACACCTACATACTTGAAATCTGGCATGTAGATTCTTAGAATAGGGTGTAGACATCCGCTAAAAACGGATTTTACGAAAATCCACCCCTAAGGCGGTAAAACGAGGTCTACGCGAACGAAGTCGCGGGCGGACGCTAGTCCTAGATACGAATGACAAACTAAAAAAAAGTTCGAAGTACTTGTACGTACGGTTTTATAACAAAAAAATATTTACTTAAAGGCTAGCGGCCCGCCCCGGCTTCGCACGGTTGCAATGGAATTTTCCGGCTTATTTATTCTATAATATGCATGTTTTATACCTATAAGCCTTCCTCTTGAGTCACTATATCTATTTAAAAAAACAGCATCAAAATCCGTTGCGTAGTTTTAAAGATCTAAGCATACATAGGGACAAACAGCGGTAAGCGACTTTGTTTTATACATGTAGTGATACTTTTGCTGTTTGTAGGTTGTAGTCTTGTAGTAGATACTTGCTATGGGTGTTCTCATTATATGTATATGACTGTGCAGTATACAGTTGACATTATATCAGACTACCCTTTCCTTGCAAAAAGGTACATAAGTAGTACAAAAAGGTACATAAGTAAGTAGTACAAAATAGGTACATAATAAGATCCCACAGTGTTCACTTTATAAATGCCGTCTTCTGTACACAAAGACGGCATTGATGTTTGATCAACACAAACAATTTTCAAGTACCTACCTACTAAGAGCATTTTTTTAAAACAAATTGTGCCATAATTGGGTCAGCTAAGTATCTAATTCTGAGCTTATGTTACCTACATAATATTTTGAGACGAGATAAGGCAATAATTTTTACTTGATGATTAATGTAGGAAATGAAAGTGATAGTCACCTTAAAAAACACAATTATCCACAAAAAAAAAACACAATCACATCGAATGCAACTAGCAAGTTTACTTGTTCAGGTAAAAGTACACAAAATGGCGGTGTCTGCTTACTATCTTATCTGGACTATATTGTTATCAGTGGGCTGGGGTTATCTCTTATCAGTGGGCAAAAACATAACGCTGTAAATGACAATATCATAAACATATAGAGACAAAATATCATAAACGAAGTCGCTGACATAGCCCGGTGGATTAGCAAGCTGAAGTGGCAATGGGCAGGGCACATAATACGCAGAACTGACATCGATGGGGCAGCAAGGTCCGGAAAACCGGTATGGGACATCCACCCACAAGGTGGACCGACGACCTCATAAGGTAGCAGGAAGGCGCTGGTTGAGGCTGCTGCCAACCGGGTGATGTGGATATCATTGGGGGAGGCCTATGTCCAGCAGTGGACGTCCAGTAGCTTGTGGTAATGATAATTGCCTCCCTCAATAATTACCAGATGGTCTCTGAAAACAACACCAACTTATTTGCAGTCGGGTAAAAAATCTTAATGTCAGTGACATCATTTTACGTCTGATCAATAAAGCACTGTTTGCAATCACTTCAGAATAAATATAATGATAGGTATTCGTCATCATCTATATTTTCACTTTCGATGTAATATTTCTATGAAAAAACGATAGCATAAATACCCTTGGACATTTTACACTGCGCTTCTAGTCCCAAACTAAGCAAAGCTTGTACTATGGGTACTAGACAACGGATATATAAACATACTTAAATACTTTTTTTGGAAATACATACATACCTAATTATTATACATAGAAAAACACCCAGTCCAATACAAATAAATATGTTCATGCACACAAATGTTTGTACTGTGCGGGAATCGAACCGGCAACCTCCGGAGTAGTAGTCCGTTTCGAACCACTACACCAAACGGCCGAGAAAGGCTCAGTGTGTTTTAAAATTGGCTAAAATAAGTAGCAACGTCGTTTCAGCCAAATGACGTCCACTGCTGGACAAAGGCCTCCCCCAAGGATTTTCACAAAGACAGGCACCTCCCGCGACCTTCACCAGATCGTCGGTCCACCTAGTGGGAGGCCTGCCCACACTACGTCTTCCAGCTCGTGGTCGCCACTCGAGAACTTTTCTGTCCCAGCGGCCATTAGCTCTGCGAGCTATGTGCCCCGCCCACTGCCACTTGATTTTAGCGATTCTGCAGGCTAGTCACCAAATAAGTAGCATAAAACATAGTAAAACCTAGAAAAAGAAAACAAAATTATAGTAACGTCACTATACAACTGACAGCATTACCTAATAAGTAGGTACCTAATTATTTGTGAGACATGGATGGAATCAATTTTATTGGCAAATCACATGACTCATTAATACTACGTACACAACAACAATTACAATTAATCTTTTTACGCCATCATTTGCTATTTTGCGTTTTATTTCAACGTCCTACGACTCAATATCTCTTAGAACAAACAACTAATATGCCAATTTAATGCAGACCTGTGAAATCATTACATTCTGCTACAAGTATCTCGTTAAATTGGCTAAAGAGGGGTCAATTTAGTCTGGTGCCTGTTAAGACCCGTCCCAGAGGACGGTAAGCCGGTGCGCGCCATCTAGCGGTGAGTAGGATAATCACTTGGTAATTGACGTATAGCTTGCCTGATGACAAAACGCGGGAAATTGCTCTAACTGGGGCTATTTTGTGTGGATGCTTCGAATTACGGCTTGTTACACTCGGAGATTTATTCCTCCTTCTCCAGGAATATTTGACTGTACTGTAACTTAACACAATAGGTTAAATTTTGAGCATTACGTTTTAGGTTACACGGATGTAACGCTTTAATTATTTTTTTTCTCATACACAGGGTGTCAAGCCAAAACCCAAAGGTAGAATCTAGGGCTATCCGAATCACCCCCATGTATGTTCCGCGATTGTTGATAGTTTTCGAGTTATGATTGTTTAATTTCTTAGGCACTTTTTTGGTCACTGTGGCGCGAATGGTCAAGTTACATGCCTGATTTTTTTATTATTGTTAGATGAATACTAGGCCTAGCTGATTCAGTTTACTTACATCCATGACACTAATGTAAACTAAAAACGTTAAAAATCCTGTATGTTGTAAAAAATATCATAACTCGAAAACCAGTTATCAAAAGTCGCGGTGATTCGGGTAGCCCTAGTGATGCTCTACCTCTGTGCTTCGGCTTGACACTACTCATTGAGACACCCTGTATAATCTGTACTTACCTCTAGCATGACCAACTTTCGTCTTCGAATCGTTTGCGTAAATTCGATACTCAACCTTCGAATTCAACGATTACGTGACATTTTGACTCTCAAAATAAGTTTCGTGCAACCATTTCCCATACTAAGTTCACTTTACGACACGTTCACAAGGGTACACGTACTACACTTAGATACACGATCACGTTCGTTGTTGTAAGTAGTTTTCGTACTAAATGGCGATTCGAATACGCAAATGATTCGAACTCGAAAGTTTTTCGTGTTAGCCGTACCTACTGAACTGTACCTAGGGTTGCCAACTTTTCTTTCAAAATATAAAGTATATCAGAGGTCGGAGAAGGAAAACAGACAGTATTAAAAAAAACAAACAGTATAGCTCTACAACGCGTACTTAAATGTGGTGTTGGGCATTTACTTTTAAAAATATCTATGGATACTAGTGATGCTAGCTGAAAACAGTATTTTGTATACTTTATTTTTGTTCAACAGTAAAAAGTATAATTTAGTGAAAAACAGTATAATACTGTTGGCAACCCTAACTGTACCTAGGTAACTTATGATATGAATAATACCTACTTGTAAAAGTTCTTAATGTGAGCGCCTATAATTTTTAAAACGAAAATAACATTGGGAATATTTAGGATTTTAATACTCACTTCAATTAGATCCTTGTCACCTTCGCAGCAACTTTGGAATTAATTTCAAAAAAGATTAAAAATACCGTATTTGAAGACTCTAACAACGATTAAGAAATCTAGTAGGAAAAATGCAATTTAAAACAATGCTTTTTAAATCTTGACTCGAGTAATATTTTTTAATTTATTGAAAAGCCTTATGTTATGGCTACTTTTACTTACCTAAATTAATCGTTGAACATGGTTCAATCGGACTTTAAATCCGTCCGATAAGTTAAAAAGTTATGTTTTTCTACCACAGATATTATTAACTTTTATTCTACAAAGGTTTCACTTTACACGTATTTTTCGCATAAGATTGATCGAATCGTGCAATTTTTAATACAAAAAGTATGTTCCACCTACGAATCAAACCCAGAACCTAACATTAACTAAAAGGATTTAATGAAATCTCTCTCTATAGCCATTGTAATACGAGTATAGAGGGGGAGGTTTAAGAAAACTAAAAATAACTAACATTTGACAGTTATCATTAACCGACTTCAACAAAAGGAATAGGTTCTCGAATTCGTTTGTTTTTTTTTCCTTGTAAGTATGCCACTGTGCCTGTCTTGATATTTTGTCAACATTGGTCAATAAAATTGAGTCTACAATAGGGATGTTTCCTGGGTCAAAAAGAAAAAAGTTTTAATTAGTCCGTCAGTTAGCTTATCAAAAAATACTCTACTAGTATTTTTCGCTTTTTCAAACTAATGAAAATTTAACGAGATAAAGCGCGCCAAAGTTCATAAGAAGAGGCCCGTGACGTCAATGAATGCATAAAAGTGCCGCACTTTGTGACGTCAACGCACCATAAGTATGTAATTATTTATTAGATTGACAAATAAAAATATATGTGTCCAATATTTTGTGATATTAAACATGACGGACTAAAAAATATTTTTTAGGAAACTAGCCTATTGTATTATTGAAATAAAATAAACAAACTTCAAATAATTTACATTTATTTCATAAAACTTAATCTATTTTACAATAATTCATTTTTACATTAGCATTTTTGGTTTATTGCTATTGAATGAAACAAACATGGTATATTATTCGGCATGTGACGATGCACAGCATCTGGTGAGAGATGCGTCTACTTCCGAATTAGTTTTGTACCATTTTATACCTTAAATGACGCCATTTCCGCAATTATTTAATAGGAATTGATTTGACTTACTTCCGTTTGCCGCCATTTTAGTCACCTGGTGGCGAGCTTGCTCGGAGTTCTTCATAGCGTCTTTAACTTCCAAACTAGCAACATCGTAAGCAGAAACTCTGCTCAGATTTTTACTGAAATAATTTATTTCTCAACGTTCTTATACTAAGTTTAAAATTAAAAAGTGCAATTGACCGCGCGTGTGTGACCGCGAACGACATGTACGTGATGGTGGTTGGCGCCAAAGGGGACGAGTGTCTTCCGGACGACGAGCAGGTGGACCCAGAGCGTCGGATACCGGAGAAACTCGGACCCCGGCGAGATTCAAAACGGATGAAACGAGGTACGTGGGATTCTGATAGTTTTAACACTCTTTTCGATCAAATGAATACCCTGAAATTAATCATGTTCTAATCTAGTTCTGTTACAGAAACTCGAAAACTTTCATCACATAGCGCCATTGGTAAGTAGTCACCAGGAGCTAATAAACAAGTCTCTCACCAGATGCTGTGCATCGTCACATGCCGAATAATAGTACAAGTTTTACAAAACAATAAAACTTGTATTATTGAGCAGAGACGATGCACAGCATCCCAAGAAGGCCTCCTGGTGAGCTCTCTATGAAGAACTCCGAGCAAGCTCGCCCCCAGGTGACTAAAATGGCGGCAAACGGAAGTAAGTCAAATCAATTCCTATTAAATAATTGCGGAAATGGCGTCATTTAAGGTATAAAATGGTACAAAACTACATCGGAAGTAGACGCATCTCTCACCAGATGCTGTGCATCGTCTCTGCTCAATAATACAAGTTTTATTGTTTTGTAAAACTTGTACTATTAATAATATTTATTCTAATAATTAAATCTTTGTGTTGAACGATTTAAATCAATGTTGGTTTGTAGGTACTGTGAGTTACAGAAATAACGCTATTTTAATAATAAAGTGAAAGAAAAGATTACATAATATCGAATGGTTTTATTGACATAAAATAACAGTTTATGTTACTTATTTTGAAATCAATATTTGGGGGCCTTATCACTAAAATTCAAATACCCATTTATTATCAAATTTTTTCACTTGGATTTACAATTTACATTCTTCCAAATGTCTAGATTATTTAAAACGACTAGAAACACTCACTTTTATTGTTATTTGTACAAAATATGCTATTATTGCACTTATTTGACTAATTTTATTTTAAAAGTCCTACCACGAAACCTTTATAAATAATTTAACAATAACTTATTTATTATCATAATTATTGACTCTACACAACTATGTAAAATTATATTTTAAATTATTAATTCAATTATATTCTCTATTTTGTAAACAGTTTTATATAGGTAAAGGTTTTAAAGAACAGGCATGTGTAGCTGAAACTTTTGCTAATTACTATTATACTATTTTTGAGTGACATTAAATAAATTCTTTGGCAGCTAGTAGATGTATTTGAGACAATTTTATGATTGAGGAAAGGGTGTTTTATTTAATTTAGAAACCAAATTCAGTCAGAGTCCCATACCAGGTTCTGACTGAGTTAAACGCTAGAACTATACTGCAGGAGCCATTTTAAAATCGTTAATTAACAAAGTTAAATTATTATTATTTTTATTTGTACGCTTTGGAGCTCACGGGTCAAAAGTGGCCCGGTCCTTCATAAGGCTTGCGTGGGGATACAGATCCAACACGTAGAGGCCGTTTTAAGCGCAAAATAATCGACAAAAGTGAAAGTGGTGCACATGCTGGATCTAGTCTGTGACTATATCATGGGATGTAGCCAGAGACCATCCCCAGCCTGTGCACAGGAGCTATTGCAGTTATTGGAGAATGGACTAGGGTTATGGATGAAGGATGGATGGACTGGTTACTGGGCTATGGATGGAGACTACGGGTCACCTGCCTGGTTCATAGTCTCGGACTGAAAAAATAGCAGGCGGTTATTATTATATTATAACATAGCGGCCGCCCGCGACTTCGTACGCGTGAATCCCGTTTTTCCCGCTAATTCCCGTTCCCGTGGGAATTGCGGGAATTCCTTTCTTAGTGCACCTCTACGGTACCTAAGCTACGTCCCTTCCAAATTTCAAGTGCCTACGTTTAGCCGTTTAGGCTGTACGTTGATCTGTCAGTCAGTCAGTCAGTTTCTCCTTTTATATATTTAGATTTCAAGAAACGGATTGAAGATTGAGAAAGTTATCTAAGTAGGTACTATAAAAATGTTGGCCGATACATTAAACTTGGATTCTTACATAAAAATACTTTTGTCCGTCAAAATAATAATATAAAATACATTCTAATAGGTAACAAATAAATACAATAGGTAGAGTACTTTCTACAGATTTAACAGAGTACCATAATGGAATTAAGTTCATCTTTTAATAGATCTACCTAAATGTTGTGCAATAAAGTTTTAAACAAAAAACCCCATCATTTTATAAAATCACTATTAATTTATTTAAACTTCCATCCCATAAATCAATCACTAACGCAACGACATCAAAGTGCAAAATTAACGGTAAACGTTAACTTTATTAATTAACGATTAACGAGGTTAACTATTTGGTTAATGTCCAGTTAATATGATCGCCGGCTGCCGTATGCCTATTGTATTAACTCAATTATCTACAATAATTAACTATTATGTATGATCAGTTGATGAATCCTGTAAGTAGGTACACACGGCCACACTGTTAACTATCCATTTCCGTTTTTGCTCTCGCTCTCATCAAATGGTGATTCTTTGCGATAGAACGAGACGACATGACCGGCAATGGGCAGTTAACACTGTTGCCGATAGTACAGCCAGGATTTCACAAACAAATTGGAGACATAATAATATACTCTTTCCGTGGATGTTGTAGGCGACTTAGGGACAAATATGCGAACATCAGGCCTCCCCAACCCGTCTGGCCAGCGTGGGGAGTGGGCCAAATCCTCCATTTGCCTCTGGTAAATTGGATAGTTGACACAAGTAATTCCACGACACAAATTCTTTAAAAATACACTTCAATCTACATACTTAGTTCTGAAAATGAGGTACATCTTGAAATAAATTCAAATAGTTTTTCAATTGAGTTCGCATAAATGTGACGTCACAACATTTGGTGCGTTTTGACAGCTCATAGAAAGTGTTGACTGTGCAGTCAAGTGTCCAATTATAGGTCGTGTTCCTGCAGTGGAGGCCAAATGACCTAATGGTGATAGTGGTATCGTACCCATGAACTGACGACCTCATAAAGGTAGCAGGAAGGCGCTAGCAACCGGCCAATCTGGAAATTTTTGGGGGAGGCCTATGTTCAGCAGTAGACATCCTGAGGCTGAAATGATGATGTCCAAATCTATATGTCTCCAGGGTATGCGAACATCAGGCTCAATCCAAGTGTAAGTCAAATGCTGAATTTCCTAGTAAATGATAGGGTTTTTTTTTATGTGATAGGAGGCAAACGAGTAGACGGATCACCTGATGGTAAGTGATTACCGTCGCCCATAGACACCCGCAGACCCGTGGACCCGCAGACGTGGGTCGTACTTCTGCAGTGGAGAGTAAATGATGATGATTATACAGTAGTGGTATCCTTGATGTATCCTTATCTACGTGTCCCCAGGGTATCTTGTGTAGCTGGGCTCCCCTACAATGTCGATGTCGCTATCACTGGGATCCGAATCTGAGTCCGACGTGTGAGTTGTGGACATCCTCGAGTCTTCCGCCTGAATAGAAAAATCTACTTTAATCATGGCTCCAAGTAATACACTGGTGTACGGGACTATTTCTCTCGTTGCCACCGCTGCAACTCCTGTGTAGCCAGGATCTACAGCTTGACCGCCAATAACCCAACAAGTGAAGGTCAAGTTTGTACCGGGGGAAAGTTGAACTGTCAACGCCGGTGTAGAGATCGGTCTTTGGACATTAAGGCTAAGTTTGTTTTACACGTTGGCTCCAATATTGGTGCCAATTTCCAGTGCCACTCGTCCATCATGTGGATCTAAAAATAGGTACTTAGTCCCAACGTTGGTGGTATGTGTTTAATACCTACTTTTTATACGAGTAGCGTTTTGGTGAGATCAACTTGTAGAGACGGCCAAATTATTCAAGTCTGTCGCCAATTCGCCATAACAACAATGTTAAGCATTGTTATTACGGCAGTTGGAGGTAAGATAGCCAGTTCCTCTGTGGTCGAGGATTCCGCGTGAAGCTCAATTTCACCTTGGCCTGATCTTTTTCCTTGTCTTAAACCTACCACTGTTTTGGGTCAATTTTAAGTTAGGCTGAGAAGCAGCGCAAAAAAATCACAATAATATTAATCTAGTGAAAACCAAAAACTAAGTATTTATTTTCCGAGTTTTCGACTTACTTACCTTTCTATTATCTGCTAGATGGGACGCGTGTTTTGAGGTGAAATCCATCCCTGTTGTCCCTGTAGACAAATAAAAATTTTAAGAATTGATATTGGTAACTTTTATATAGGTGTCCTCCCAGAAGGTGGACCGATGACATCATTTAGGGTAGCAGGAAGGCGCTGGACGCAGGCACCCAATGCTTTCCATGTTGCCAACCGGGCAACATGGAAAGCATTGGGGGACGCCTGTGTTCAGCAGTGGATGTCCTATGACTGAGATGATGATGATGATGATGATACAGGTTGTTATTTTTGGAAAGTTGTTTTAAACTTTCCCTAGGTAAATGGTCCAATATTTCGCAAAATATGACCTCTACATGAGAATTTGCTGTGGCGCGTCAAGTTCCAGTCATCCTGTATAATACCAAGCAATGAAATCCGTCAGTATTCGTTGTGAGCATATAGGTACGAGAAATAAACCATCACTGATCATAAACTGAAAACTGTATAGGTAGCATCCCTCTGCCACCGTAAAAATCATACGACTCTATTATTCAATTACCGTTACCACACCATTTTCGGTTATAACCTCAAGCATTAAAACTCAATATCCCATGTTTCACCTCCAGCACCTCCCTACGCTTGAAAAATATCCACTTATCATTCCATTTCCGACGTTTCTACCAGGTTACAAGGTGAATTTTCGTTTGGCGGCGATCTAAGATGTTGGCGGTTGCCATGGCAACGAAGACGGCCATCTTGCACGTAACTAAGTTTTGACAACGTCTTGGTTGCGGCCCGAAGATGGCGGAATTTAATTTGTGAATCTTTGAGGTTGCAACGTCAATTACTGAACGAAGTGTGTTGGCTGATGCTTCAATTTACGAAATAATGGACAAAAATACAATTTATGATAGTCTTATCTTATTCCAGCTTGCCTTGTGTGGATTTTTATCCGTCAGAACGCCTTTTCGCGCGAAAACGCTTTACGGAAAAACTTTTAGGCTGAGTCGCACCACCTTATTTTAACCGTAACTTAACAATAACCAGTGCTTTTTGTACGGAATTTGACAGATTTTTTATGTTTTTCATAGTTAAAGTAAGCCTTAATGTTGTTACCAAAAGAAAAACAATCATCATTTACTCCCTAAATATTGTTTTACTAAATATAACAACGATATGAAACAACGGTATTTTAACACCATTTTTTAAGCGACATCTCTATTCTCGAGAGCGGCTGCAAAAAGTTTTTTCTTATTAAATTCTTTGAAGCCCGAAAAAGTTTCCTATTAAAGAACAAATTTGGAAAATTACTCAGAAAAACCACAAATGCGAAAACCATAGGCAAAACCGAAGGCAAATGCTAGTAAATTGTGTAAACACAGCGATTCCCTTCCCAGAATGCCGTACAAAATGGCGCTTCGTCGAAATTACCAGCCTTTCGTAATTGATTAATTAAAATTATTAAACTTCGCTTCATAAAGGCTGGCACACCTAATGAGCTGTAATCGGAATATTAAAATAACGGTAACGTTATAGCGTTACGTTTATATGTTGGTAATTACGTATTCAAGCTGGATTCGTAGTTGGTTGGAGGTAATTAATTTGGAACTAAAACAAATGAATTGGATTCGTGAAATGAAATAATTTTCTACTAAACATTTTTTTTCTCAACGATATCAGAATACCGTTAGTGACCTGTAACAGCCAATATAAACTGACAAATTATGTAACAAACTAGCGGCCGCCCGCGACTTCGTACGCGTGAATCCCGTTTTACCCCCTTAGGGTGGAGTTTCGTAAAATCCTTTCTTAGTGGATGCCTACGTCATAACATCTACCTGCATGCCAAATTTCAGCCCGATCCGTCGGTCGATACCGTTGGTTACCTTTAATAGCCAATAGAAACTGACAAATTATGTAACAAATAGAGTTGAACTACATTAATAACAAACTATCTAAAGTATAGGTATTATATTGTATGAGAAAACATATTTTTGATTACAAAGAAAGTAATTTTAAGGATACCGAGACAATTCAATCAATCACTCTTAAGTTAAGCACTTTGAGTCAACATTAACATACGTAGGTAATGCCAAATGACACTTTCTAGAACTAAATATTAATTTTAACTTTTACTCTTTTACGCAAAAACTACTGAATTGAAACTTTATAGTTATTAATAGCTTTCCGCCCGCGGCCGGGATAAAAACCATCCTATGTCCTTTCCCGGGACTCAAACTATATCTATGCCAAACATCAAAATCGGTACAGTGGTTTAGGCGTGAAAGCAAGACAGACAGAGTTACTTTCGCATTTATAATATTAGTATAGATTTAATAAGGCGTTATTTTTATGGTTGCGAGAAAGAGCTACCTAAATGAGCTGAGAGAGTGGAGAAAAAGAGCTTTAAATATTGTGCAATATCGCGACCGAGAACCAACCAATAGGACAAGGAGAGCCGATCCGATTCCAGATATCTCTCTCTAAACTTCACATGTAAAACAAACTAAGGCTGGGTTGCACCATCTTACTTTAACTGAGACAAACGTCAAATATCTGTCAAACTCCATACAAAACACACCGGTTATCGTCATAGTTACGGTCAAATTTGGGTGGTGCAACTCAGCCTAAGATGGTTCCTCTCTTTAGTTCAAACAAGTCACAAGACCGTGTGCCGGCAAGTTTACCCTTCAAAGTTTTAATTGTTAGAAGTTGGAACCATTCTCTTAGATAATTGTTTTGGCTCGGTTCACAGCTCAATATGTATGGGGACTGTTGCAACTTTACACGTTGTATAATTTTTAAGTTCTACAGTTTTTCTTTAGGGTTTTAGTAACTCTAGGGTAGGCTTTAGGGGCCCATATGAAATACTAGTGCCCGTTTTCACCATCAATCCCTAATTTTTAAGTGACCCCTATGGTAACACATAATATGACTTTTGTTGTCATAGGGGTCACTTAAAAGTTCGGGAATGATGGTGAAAACGGGCATAGGACTTGCTACGCTACTAACTACCTACACTGGACCGAAAGTAAAAAAGGGTCGGTTAGAAAATGATTTTTCCAATAGAACCATAACCACTATTCTCTTAGATGCCGTAAAAAGCGACTAAGGGACAAAATATGCGAACATCAGGCCATCCATACCCTACAATTACTTTTGGTAAACTTCCTACCTAGATAGAGTCGTGCTCGTGCAGTGGAGACTTACGCCCGTATTCACAAACATTACTATGAGGTCTCACAGTGCGCGTGGATGCACAGGGTCACACACGAAACAATCATAGAGCTTTATTCAATACTGTGCGTTCGATTTGCTGCTTCACTTAAGCAAGTGGAGACTAAATGATAAGACGATAAAACCTCTCGATTCCACCGCTGCAACTCCTGTGTAGCTAGGATCCCGGTCAGTGTGCCGGTGAAAGCTGCGGCTGAACCATTTAAGAACCTAGTAAGGGACACTTTTGCAGATTTTCGTTTTTTGTCATAAATCACCTTAGAATTAAGGTCTCCACAGGATGTGAAGACAGAAATCGCTCTATTACACTTAACATCGGAGAAACGCGTTGCTAAAAACCTAGTAAGTCCAATTCAAATCTGCAAAAACCATTATCAAAACCTAGCAAGTTACAATGACCATTTAAAACCTAGAAGTGCATGGACTTACTAGGTTTCAAAATGGTCAATGTGACTTACCTGACACTCGATAACCATATCGAAATCTGGGGACTACATGAGTACTGATTCATATTCGATTTTGATTTTGATTTTTACGAGGCACTTTTGTCAAAAAAATAACTTTTAGTGTTAGTAAAGAGCATAAAACTTGCAATTTTTAACTAAATATATTCTTTTATTCCATAAAGTATACTTTAGTAACTAATCTTTAACATAAACATCAGAAGTTATCCAAATCTTTAAGCATCTTAGCAGGGCAAATGAAAATGCGTTTTTTCGCTCTCCTGTAAAATTTGCTCCGCTGCACTTACTAGGTTCTTAAATGGTTCAGCCGCAGCTGTCATTGAATCCGGAACGAAAATAATCAATCAGAAACATAGGAGGAGTTCGAAAACCTCTATTAACTATTTGCTTCTGGTAAGCTACAGAGAGTCGTGCTCCCTTAGTGGAGACTACATAACCTGTTGATAAAAGGCTATCTTATCAGCAAACTTTACCTCTCTGCTGCTGCTGCTTCCGCATCTGCTTCTTGTGCTTCATCCGTCTGTTCTGGAACCAGGTCTTGACCTGGGTCTCAGACAGGTTGAGGGCTCCAGCTAACTCCACGCGCTCGGGCGTTGATAGGTAGCGCTGGGACTCGAAGCGCTTTTCTAGACCTGGTGGAGAATGTTTACTTGTTAGTAAGTAAGTACAAAGTTAGAAAAAAAAAACACCGAAATCCGTTACGTTCCATTTCGTGACCAATCACGTCTTAGGCTGAGTTGCACCACCTAACGTTAACGGTAACTATGACGATAACCGCTGGTTTTTGTATGAAGTTTGACAGATTTTTTGTTTGACAGTTTGTCAAAGTTAAAGTAAGATGTTGCAACCCAGCCTTAGATAATACTACGTCAGTAATTTAAGTTCAATGGTTCACACTGAATTTAAAGCAAGGAAAACCCGCGAGCAATTTATATTTATTAGAGCTTTGTTTTAATGCCGTTTCACATGTTGCGGTGTCGTGATTTTATTCTCATTCTGGTGAGCTCTTTCAATTTTTGTTTTGGTATAAAAAAACCACTGTTAAGTTAACCTACAAGCTGTAAGTTAAGACACACCGACTTGAGATTAAAGAAATAGTTAACGTGACCACGGCTTATTTGATAGTCTTACTTATGCCCATTTTCACCATCAATCCCTAATTTTTAAGTGACCCCTTTAAAAACAAAATTCCTGTTATGTGTTACCATAAAGTGTTATTCGTTGCTAAGTCACGAGTAGCAATTTATCGAATGTCACCATATCTGTGGGTCTAGACAAAGTGCAAATTATAATCGCAAACCAGTCGAAAAGTGGTCGAAATGCCCCTTTTTTGTATGGAGATTTGACGGATTCGATTTTCGATTCGATCAAAAAGTGCGTTTTGTATAGGGGGGCTGAATAATGCTAAAATACTTCTTATTTTACTCGCACTTTACATTATTTATATCGAACTTTACTCGGACACTAGCTGCCGCCCGCGACTTCTTACGCGTGGATCCCGTTTTACCCCCTTAGGGCTGTAGTTTTGTAAAATCCTTCCTTAGCGGATGCGGATCTACCTGCATGCCAAATTTCGGCCCGATCCGTCCAGTGGTTTGGGCTGTGCGTTGATAGATCACTATATTAGTCAGTCAGTGAGTCACCTTTGAGTTATACAATTTTTTTTAATCCACAACGAGGAAGCTCTTGGCCTGTATCTCACCTGATGGTAAGTGAGGATCAGGCCGAAGGTGGAAGCGAGCTTCACCCGGAATCCTCAACCACGGAAGAGCTGGCTATCTTACCTCTAACTGCCAGAACACAACAATGCTGTTAACATTGTTGTTATGGCGACAGACTTAGGTAAGATGGTGGTAGCTAGCCAGGCGGACTTAGAACAAGCCCTACCACCAACCAAACCGAACAGAAAAATATGCCCCCACTGGGAATCGAACCCGGGACCTCTGCCTCTGAAGCAGGTGGTCTTACCACTAGACCACAGAGGTGGTTGGTTACATATACATTATAATTTAGAAAATGGTAAGAGAGGCCTTTACTTTCTAAATTGAACTATTCACTAACAATAAGTAACAGGACTCACCAGTGAGCTGAGGGTCGGAGAACACGGTCCTCGCCTTCCTCCGGCGACAGTGCTTGAGTGCCGAGAGTGACAGCTCGGAGGGTGTGAACAACGCGTGGTACGGGACCCCTGAAAACACATTTTACTTAGTCCGGGTTGTACGATCTTACTTCCAAATCTTCCTATCCTACTAACCCTATCCGACTTCCTACTAATTATAATATAATAAAAAGACACGCGACGTTTATAAATGACGTTTCGGCTGCTATGCTGCAGCCGCGGTCACAAGCAGACTGGAGAGTACTTTAGTTGAAATGGAACGCGAAAGTTTAAAATCTTATAATTATAATAAATTAATAATCTAATTCTATAAAAGCGAGAGGTCACTGATTGACTGACTCACTCATCACGAAATCTCAGAAACTACAAGTGCAAGGAGTCTGAAATTTTCCTTTTAGAACGTAGATGCTCACTAAGAACAGATTTTACGAAACTCCACCCCTAAGGGTATAAAACGGGGGGACAATATTATTTGATCCTCTAAAAACTAATTGATCTTTTTTGTATGTGCACTTTTAAAAATAAATTTTATGATGTTTTTTATATATTTTACCTTTATATTAATTATTGGGTCTATATTAATTGATCTACGGATAAATTATGAATGAACTTCATTAAAGGTAAAATAATATTTGATCCTCTTTTTTAGTTATTGATCTTTAATTTTGTTAATTTGATGATTTTTATATCAAGTTTGCCTTTTAATATCGATCACCTAATAAATACAAATGTCGATCTATGTATAACTTAACTTTAAAATATATTTGATCTAGCAAAAAATATTATTGGTTAATATTTTTAATTAAAAAATATCTTTTAATTTATGCGGTACTTTGTGGTTGAGTGACAATCGTCCATCATTGGTTACTGAGTTGGCTTAGCGGGTGCGTGACAGTTTATATAAGTTTATATGATATAAATTCATTTCAATAACGTTCATATTATATAATAAACGTATGTTATAATAACACTTGATATAATTTTTTAACATATAATGTTTTCTTCATATAATAAATCATTTCTAATAATATCATTTCAGATACCAATCACAACGCATAAAGACATTTGATATAAACCTTACTTAATCTAAGACTCATTTAATGTAATTTTGTTTAATATAAATATTATTTCACATAACCATTACTTGTTATAATAAATATTATTTGTTATACTCTTTAATTGATATAATTTATGATAGATATAGATAACTTTAAGTATGTTCTTTTTTAGCTTGACTTATAAATGACTTTAGTGGCAAAAACGAATCGCCGTAAAACCGACTCCACGTAGTCTTGTCTGCCCTACCCCTAGAGTGTAATTTAGAAGCGCGTAGGCACGGAGGGGGGAAGACGCGGTGTCGAGCGAAAGCCATCTGCGACGATTAGCACGCGAGGGACCGCCAGAGCCCCGCAGTGCCGGAGCCGTGACAGAAGTCTCAAGTTTTTAGTCAAATTTGCATGCTGCATGCCTGCATGCCTGCATGCCTGCTTGCTTGCTTGCTTGCCTGATTGCTTGCTTGCCTGCTTGCTTGCTTGCTTGCTTGCTTGCTTGCTTGCTTGCTTGCCTGCTTGCTTGCCTGCTTGCCTGCTTGCTAGCTTGCTTGCCTGCTTGCTAGCTTGCTTGCCTGCATGCTAGCTTGCTTGCTCGCTTNGTGAACGTGTTAAGTATGCTTTTTTAATAAAAAAAAATCTTTGAACATCAAGTGCCTTTAAATAGTTTCCATCCTTTGACTACAACTTAATAAAAATAAGTACCATAACATAATTATTTTGAAGATTATTTGATATAGACAAAAAATAATTTATACAAATCGAATTATTTAAAAAAGTATCACAATATTGAATATTTGGTGCTCATTTCTTTTATTTTTGAGGACCAACAAGTAACGATCAGATATAATCTTTACATCTCAAATTTTTTTTGCGTAGTTCAAAAGAGGTTAAAATATCGATCGATTTCATTTATTTTATGTCTCAAAGAAAGAGGATTAATCATTAAAATAGATGACCATTTAGATTTTTTTATTTGCCGTTTTTGCTAATTTAAAAAGATCATTTAAATACATGCTTAAAACGGGATCCAAGCGGATTAAGTCGCGGGCGGCCGCTAGTACTTAATACACCATTTATTACACATTAACAAATTTTATGAAACAAAACTGCTAAATTATGACGCCTCAATTTCCCGGCAAGAAATCTTTTCACCCCATGGTTTCACCTTTACAATATTTGAAATGAGCACCATCGATTTTAACAAAGTTTGGTTCCAGCAAGAAAATCACTTTAGAGGCGCGCCAGAGAAACGTGGAACACGAGATACGAAACGTAGCTGCTACGAATTTTCGTAGACGCTGTGATATATTTCGTAGATGCTGAGAATTATTGTAGATACTACGGAATGTCGTAACTACTACGAAAACGTCCACGAAATTACTTCACTGTAGCAAAAAAGCTTTTGCGAAACACAAAAATTAGGATTAGTATTTTTTATTTCAGTTACTTTTTTGAAAGTTTGACTGAGTTTTTGGGGCATTTCTTTTTATCTCAAGGCACTAGTTGGGCATAACGATTATATCCCACTATTATTATAAGTGAAAGTTTGTGAGGATGAATTAATAGATTTTTGTATTAATCCCATATTTTATCTTATATTTTAAAGGTGAACACGAGTGCGGTAAAACTTTTCTGTGATAGAATTCGCGGGCGAGCCGCGGGCAAAAGCTAGTATTACATTGAATGCTCCAATCCAAAGCAATTGTTGAAGGATAATAAGTTTTTCTTCATTTAAAATAGAGAAACACGGGTCTCAACTTGGTCTCAACGCGACATTTTTGTGTTTTCTCTATTTCCTTCTTTCGATTTATAAACTTTCCCTGCCACATATTTCTTTACCTAATAGCCAGCAATAGTCGCTTATTTTTTTTATTAAACTATACAATTACAAAGCAAAATTGCTTTCCGTTAATTAAACTTAAATAGTAGGTAGTTAGAAGGTGTTTATTGTTATTCACATCGTATTTTTCAAGGCTAAATAAACCACGGATCCAATTTTGATAACTATGGTATTTGACCAATTATTGTTTTTGTCGACAAGGAAAAATCCAATAGGAGAAAAAACTTTCTCATGTTTCATAGCGATAAGTGCCGTCTCTTTTTAATATTTCTTTTTTTTGTTGTTCTCTGTGGCGTACAATAGTGTTCTATGAATCAAATTCTTATGACGCGATACGAAAACTTATTAAAAAGATAGCCCGCCGTTTTCTCCGAAACACAAAATATTGTCATCACAAAAAATGATGCCCAGGGTATAATCAAAACCTAACGAGGAAGATAATTCCACTATTTCACCCTTTTATTTCAAACAACTGCTCACTTAATTGTCACGAGTTATCGGAAAGATAAGACTGGTTAAATTGTGCCAAATCCAATGTCATAGGTAACTATTATTAATATTTCTTAGCGAATTGAGTCGCTTCTCAAACAAAATTTTAAATAAACAACTTGAAAAAATCGAACTGCCTAAGGCGGGACTCGAACCCACGACCTTCCGCTTGCTGGGCGACTGCTCTTCCAATGTCATATTTCTTGTAAGTTAATTTTGTGTAGTGCAAAGAGTAGGTATAGGTAGTATAAAAAATGCAAGTAGGTACAAACCTTGTGACAAAAAATACGGCGCTTCCACAGTTTTATAAGTATTAGGCGTATGTAGGTAAGCTCCAAGTGCCCCCATCGCGACCTGAAGGTACGACCCTTCTCTGGGCACGTGAGGCCTTATTTCATTTGGTACAGGGAAATAGGGCTTCGGATCCGGTCTTTCATATTCAAAATTCCGCCTAGTGTCTGCTACAGGAGTCTTCAAATTTCTATTTTGCTGTCCTCTGTACAAAATGTCTTCAATCAAAAACGAGGTTTTTGTAGATTGCTCTTGTCTATTAGTGTCTATGGGCGATTCACTTCTCGTTTCCTGTTCCATTTTTCAATTTAGCGGTATTTGCGTTCGTTTTTCGAAACTGACATTTTAATTTTTTTCTTTAAAAATTTGTCGTAAAACAACAAAAAAGTTTTTTAAATTCCGTAAAACTCGGTCAGGTTTAGGTCACTGAAATTTTCACTAATTAATTAAAAAAGATGCACTAGATTTTCTTTTCACTGTTTAAAATTCAATCACATTTTAATTTTCACATAAAACCACATTTTTTCTAAGCCTCCAAAGACTCTTTTCCGAAAATAAAAAAAAAGATTCGAAAAATTTAAATCGCCACAGATCACGCGCGATTAATTTTCGCGGCAAACCACAATCGGGTGGCGGTCCAACAAAATGTTTTAATCGATTTAATTTTGTGTTGGCGAACGGCTCGTTTGCTCCACAGACGGGGTAATACTGCTGTGTAGGGGCGTTTACATCCCCTATCCCGCCCCAAGGGGTTGGGGGTGGGGTGGATACACTTTTTTAAGCAGATCGTCTGCAGATGAGTCTGGGATATGGATTGAGTGGGTTTGCAATCGATTTTCGGTGCTTTAGCGATAGAACCTTTTTGTATAGTCCGCGCCACAGATTTTGGCAGTTTTGCAAAAAGGGCCGAATTGAAACCGATTTTTTATAGCCCATTTAATTTGAGTGAACATGATCATAGATTTAATACTCGGTCCAGTAGATTTTCTTTTACTAAATTGCTTAATTGACATACATAGAAATAGTTGATCGCAGTCCATTTTTCTCCTTCTCTTCCAAGAAAACCATTTTTCTTCAAGACATCTTATTTTTTTCAACTCGTAAGTCCTTTATTCCCACACATTACAAGTAACATAGCTCATATTTTTCTTAACTAGTGATATTATTTAATTATTTATTATTTAATGCTATATAATTGGTACCTAATTCCACTGGGCATTCTCTGCACATTAACAGTTATTATTGGTATGGTTATGGTAGATATTATAAAGGCTACATTTTATCATGAGAGTAAAATTTTTTTTAGAAGTTGTCGTAGAATTGTCAATAATGGTGTCGTTAACATTAGTTGATTACCTATTAAAGAATATAATTGACGATTTCGCCACCGGCAAATATCCCAATTTATCCCAAAATAGGTTCTACCTACAACAACAATAATTTTACTTTATTAAAAACTTTATTGCACAAAAAAGCAGTAAAAAAAGGCGAACTTAATGCCAAACAATAGGTAAGTAACACCAAAAGTAGCCAAAAAGTTCGCAACACGTCTTTGTTACAATGAGGGCTATCGTTTTAGCGCTCACCAGTTAGCGCCACTGTAGAGTAAGGTCCTGTCACTTGCTAGTAGCGAAGACAGTGTCGCCAACTTGTGAGCGCTAAAGTGGTAGGAGGACTATCGCATTTGCACTCATCAAGATGGCGCCACTGTAGAGTAAGGTCCTGTCACTTGCTAGTAGCGAAGACAGTGGCGCCAACTTGTGAGCGCTAAAGTGGTAGGAGGACTATCGCATTTGCACTCATCAAGATGGCGCCACTGTAGAGTAAGGTCCTGTCAATCGCCAGGGGTGCCAACTGGTAAGTATAGCCCTACCATTCACCAACTATCAAACCACATGTAATGCAATGCAATAAATGATTTGATTTGATTTGATTTGATTTGATTTGATTTGATAAAAACGATAGCCCTCATTGGAATAAGGTTGTGTTGTCAACTTTTTGGCCACTTTGGGTGTCACGAACTATTTGACGCTGCTGTTTATCGAACCTAGAGCAGTATCTACATACTCTCTAATCTGTGGTATCTACATAAAGACTCCAAAGACTTTAGCTAGAGCAGTGGGTCTAGACAAAGTGCAAAATAAAATCGCAAACCAGTCGATAAGTGGTCGAAAAGCCCTTTTTTTGTATGGAGTTTTGACGGATTCGATTTTCGATTCGATCAAAAAGTGCGTTTTGTCTAGGGGGGCTGTTGTAGTTCTTGTAACTCACGAAGGCGAGTGAGCTTTACTTGTGTGTGTACATGCACATAACGATAGTGTAATGTCTGTCAAAACTTTTGAACAACGAACAGTAGCGAGCCACCACACATGTAAGGCTCACTCGTCTTCGTGAATTGCAACAACTTTACAAACTCTAAACGAGTCTGAGGCCCGTTGTTCTCTTCCAAATACTTCAGATAGCTGCCCCGGCGAACTCCGTACCGTATATGTTACGTATCAGGATTAAATTTATTAACTCCGTTATTGGTACGCTGCCAGCGTCAAATTGAAAGATTCCATCGAAATTTGCCAGAGATAGCGCGCGTTTGTGTAAGCTTTGGTGCACACTGTAGCCTTTGAAATATTTTCCATTACTGTTGAAATATTTCAAACTGAGAGAAATGATTCTGAGACAGCTCTAGAACTTCTAAACTGCTGTCTAAAGTTTTACTTGTGAATACGGCTGAAAATATTTGAAACTCTATCTGTCTAAAGTTTTAGGACTGCTTGTGACAACGTCTGTAGCAACACTTCCGAAAAGACAAGCTGTAAAAGTATAGTCGTTGCAATCACGAAGGCGAGTGAGCTTTACACGTGTGGTGGCTCGTTACTGTTTGTTTTTCAAAAGTTTTGATAGACATTACACTATCGTTCGTTATGTGCATGTATACGTACACACACAAGTAAAGCTTACTCGCCTTCGTGAGTTGCAAGAACTAAACTAATGTAAACATATCGCACCTACGGTGCAATAACGTCACTTATGCATTTTTTTTTTCAAAACTTCACTGATTATGAGAAAATACTCCAATCTACCTCTTTACTTGGTTTACTTTGATTCAGTTAAGTTTTGAAAAAATTGCATAAGTGACGTTATTGCACCGTAGGTGCGATATTTATGTAGTATTGAGACATTTTGTTCTTACTATCGACGTACGCGAAACTTTAGAGTTCTTCTCTTTCTTTATTTATTTGCTTCAGTCGTTAAATCAGTAATCACGTTCCCAGAACAGAGGAATTGGCAAAGGCACTACAAAAATTATCTAAACATACCTAATTGTTATGGCTTCAGAATTAGGTAAGATTCTGGTAGCTAGATATCGAGCAGAAATTTTTGCAGCCACTGGGAATCGAACCAGGGAACTCAGTCTGAGACAGGTGATCTTACCACTAGACCACAGGTTGTAAGGCTTCGTGTAGAGCTATGTGGCATGGAATACAACAACTACTCACAGGGCAATTACTAATGCTAAAAATATTGTAGGTACTACTTGTGTACTTTTTACATTGTAAAAATGATAATTTGTAAAGCCATTATACTTACCCAACAGTGTGTCCCCAGCCTTATGTCACAACATACCAACACTCTAACACCATATCGTATGATCTGCTTGCAAGATGTAGCCTGCATCATCCGGGACGAGCGTGTACGCCGACGAAGCGGTTTTGATACTTGTTGAAAAATTTAAAGTTTATTTCGTTTTTAAACAAGGAAAACGTGTTTTTCAAGTATTAAAAAGCAGTAAAAAAGTTATAATAAGTAAAGGATGATTTTCAATCATCGAACAACTTTTCACTGAAGAATAAAATTGGCCTATTGACAATATCTGCACGGGAAAAAATTGGTTCAAAATGACACTTATTCTTGATAAAAGATATTTCACGGTTGAAATATCAGCCATAAATTCCAAATGACGTCCACTGCTGGGTTACTACTTATTGTTTCTTTAGTTTTGCATCTCTCATAAGTGGTGTACTCGTAACTCGTTTATTAACCTAAGTTATAAAAACTTCTCATTTACACAGAGCCATCTAGTGACAAATCTATGAAAAGCTTTTGAGTAAGTAGATACTACAAGTAAAGAGACAGCAGATTACACATTATTATGTAAATACATAGACCAAAAAAACTGAATATTCATGCACACTTTATTTAGATTTAAGTATGAAAATTAATTCTACTAGGTGGACCGACGATCTGGTGAAGGTCGCGGGAAGTACCTGGCAGGCAGTGCAGGACCGGTCGTCGCTAGTGGACGTCATTTGGCTGAAACGAATGAACGTTAAAATAATTCAAATTTCTCAACTCGCTCCAGACTCCAGACTATTCACCCTTTATAATCGCAAGTATCAAACCTCAATCTGTTCTCACCCCATCCCACTATAATCCGGCGGGCGGGGCGAAACGCGTCGACCAATCACAGCGCAGAACGGTGAATCTCTCGCTCGTCAGCCAATCAGAGCGCACCAATTAAGGATCAAAAGTGTATGTTTGGGGTCGCTTCGGACGATTAGGGATGGGGAACGTGACTGAAAAGTTCGATTTAAATAAATTGTTGGGGATTAGGGAAAATCAGGCTCTTAAAAAAATAAAATTGAAGGTAAATTTTTTAAAAATGGTTTTTGATGTTTAATATGAAAAGAGGCTCGGACCAAAAATGGTTGACTGGTGGAGAATGCTTCTAGCTTAAGTCCACCCTTAGTACATTTCATTTGCAAAAAGTTTTAAATAAATTATACATAAATTATTTCATTTAATGCATGTGAAGCAATTTACTCTTTGTGTAGGTCACGTGAAGTCAAATAAACGAGAGTTGCATTTTTAAAATATTTAAGATTTATATAAATATTAATAAAATATAACTCAAAGGTGACTGACTGACTGACATAGTGATCTATCAACGCACAGCCCAAACCACTGGCCGGATTTGGCTAATTTGGCATGCAGGTAGATGTTATGACGTAGGCATCCGCTAAGAAAGGATTTTACGAAACTCCACCCCTAAGGGGGTAAAACGGGATCCACGCGTACGAAGTCGCAGGCGGTCGCTAGTTTTAACTATATTTTTGTTATCTCGTAACGTCGTACGTACGTAAAAATCATTGCCAATATTTTTTAAATCGATAACTCGATTATTTATTTCAGATCGCCATCCCTACTTGAATCGTTTGTCAGATCGTCGTTTTTGTAGTCGGACGATCGCGGATTCCAATTTTAAAACCTTAATAGCTGTGCTGGATCTCGCATTAACATGCGTTTTGTGGCGTATTTAAAAAGTTTTTGTTTAAAAAAGAAGAATTTAAATAAAAAGAAAGACCTCTAAAAAATATAATATAGCAGCTAGCAGGACATTATTAATTTAAT
This sequence comes from Ostrinia furnacalis, assembly GCF_004193835.3. Classification (NCBI taxonomy): domain Eukaryota; kingdom Metazoa; phylum Arthropoda; class Insecta; order Lepidoptera; family Crambidae; genus Ostrinia; species Ostrinia furnacalis. The sequence goes on along the minus strand of NW_021131247.1, from coordinate 213,594 downwards.
GAAACAGTTAAGTTATTCACAAGGTGAACCGACGAAATCATAAAGGTAGCAAGAAGGCGCTGGACGCAGGCCGCTACCAACCGGGCAACATGGAAAGCATTGAGGGAGGCCTATGTTCAGCAGAATCAGTTGTGGACGTACTATGGCTGAGATGATGATGATGTTGAGTTAAGTTATTTAATGGATAACCCATTACAATACATATTAACTTAATACTGCTATGCTAAAATAATAGCGTTTTTTAGAAGAGTCATTACCTTCATCATTTCAGCCACGGGACGTCCACTGCTGAACATAGGTCTCCCCCAATGATTTACATATTGACCGGTTTGGTAGCGGCCTGCATCCAGCGCCTTCCTACTACCTTTATGAGATCGTCGGTCCACCATGTAGGTGAATGTCCTGTGCTGCGCTTTCTGGTAGTTAGCCTCCACTCCAGAACCTTGCTGCCCCATCGGCCGTCAGTTCTGCGTACTATGTGCCCTGCCCATTGTCACTTCAGCTTGCTAATCCGACGGGCAGTCAGCAACTTTAGTTCGTTTACGGATCTCCTTATTTTCTGATTCGATCTCGTAAAGAAGCACCGAGCAGTCCTCTAGCACTTACGGGGACGTGTAAAAGTGCTTTTTAAAAGCCTTCTTGCAAGCCTTCTTCTTGTTTTTTTTTTATAAGGAATTTTTGGTAATCCATCCCCTAAGAGTCTCCGCAGACTACAGACTTAGTCGGCCGATAGATGGTCCCGATTCTAATTTGTATGAAGAATCGGCCGATACCAAATCGGTGTAATGTGCGCACTTTCATACATCTCCATACTGATTAACAGCCCGACCCAACTATCAGCCGACAAAAGGTCGGTGGTCTGCGCCTAGGCGATTAAACTATCGACCGATAAAAGCTCAGAGCAGGGGCTTAGTGTGAGTTTACATCAAAGTAAACCGCACGTTCATAATCAAACTNCGGAACCCTTGGTGTGCGAGCCCGACTCGCACTTGGCCGGTTTTTTTCCCATTGAATACAATTCACAAACGCATCAAACTCGTCTAGATTGATATCCTTAAGAGGCCTGTAACATATAAATTTTGAAGGCGTTTTAGGTTTGTTAAGGCGTATTCTAAACGAGATAAAGGCATGACTGCTTAAATCAGGGATATAATCAACGTTAATTTTCGGTATTTTGATGGTACTACAGACAATATCTATAAGTGTCTCGGAATGATCTGTGAAATGAGTTGGTAGAGTTACATATTGTTCCAAATTTAAGGACCGAAAGAAATCCGTGAGCTTTTTTGTGTTAGTATCATTGATAGCAAGCATATTAATATTGAAATCCCCAACAAGAATAATGTGATCGAACATTGAGAGAGCGCCAACTGACTGAGTAAGAGCGTCAATAAAAATGTCCACACCAAGCCACGGAGGGCGATAAGCTGTTCCTATAAAAAAAAAAAATAATTTTCCCTTAATTAACTGTCCCAAAAAAATTACCTTGACTAAAACCACAGATAATATAATACTAGTACAGATGCATCATCCCATACTCGAAATGTGGCCGACCTAAGTCTTGAAACTGCTCGGGCCCGCTTGGTTTCCTAGTGGTGATAACAGATCGCGCTAGTGTGCCGCAGCGGACTTGACCGTCCCGCGGTTTGCGACCCGCTAATGCTTTCTATTCTAGCAACTTGAGCGGAGTATTTATTTGGCGTGATATGTCAAAAGATGGCGCTAAAGCCAATAAGTTTACTGCTTTGTTTATGAAGGCATGTAACTAAGCAAAAAACAGATTAGAGACGCTATTGAAAATTTCGACACGGTGTAATGAAGTCCAAGTAGCACAATGATCACAGCCGACGCTCAATATCCAGCACCGTGGGTTCGTATCCCGCTACAAATTATCATCATAAAACTTCAATTTGTTTTATTTTATTAGATATATAAAACAGGACAATATCGAAACATGCAGTAATAAAGGTAGATATCAATAAAAAACTTATTTTTTCAATAAAAATATTCAGAAATAATTATTATGTAAAAAAACCGGCCAAGTGCGAGTCGGGCTCGCACACCGANAAAATATAGGAAATGACCCATTCTATCCGCCAAATCATTTTGGCACACGATGCGCCAAACACCCTGTATATTACTATTACTAGGTTTTTTTTAACCGACTTAAAAAAAGAGGTTATATGTTCGGATGTATGTATGTTTTTTTTCACATATCTATTTCACTACCAGTCCATCCTTTTGCCTATTGACTGGGTTTCATTGGCGCCTAAGATTTTAGTGTAGCTGACAGAAGTTACAGTGGTGGAAACGTGAGGTGGGATTAGTCCCGTACCTAGATTGGTGTGCAATTATTTAGAGGTGGAATTGTGTAAAGCAATCGTTATCATTTGACAGTTCATAACGTACGATAAAGTCAGTTAAACAAAGCGTTTGACAGAATAATCGTACGTTATGAACTGCACCACCACCCACCTCTGGTTTCCACCTCTGGTTTGTTGAAAGTTCTGGATTTTGAATATGTGCCCAGAAACTGATCAAGATTTTGGCAGCATAGGTATTCTAAGGACTTTTTTATTTTTAAAATGACTACCTACAACTTATTAAATTACGAATATCCCCGTTAACTCTTCCAACCTAGTGTTATTCACACAGTTTAAATCCACAGCTAATAACAAGGTCGTGCGTGGAGCCGAGTGTTTGCGCGCGCGCCGCCCACAACGCAAGCAAAAACAGACCTTCTGGAGTATTGCCCTCTGACGCCGCTCGGGTCATGCTCGTGCCAAAACCGGGAGTCGAAGGTTAGTCTATTGGTTAAAATTAGGAAGACGTGGTTTAAGGTGGTGTTTTATAGTTTAACTTTGTCATGTCCATTGTCTATGGCAAAAACAAGTTCAAAGTGACTTATGAAGGTTTTCACAATAAAGCGAACGAATGAGTGAGTAACTGAACTTAAATGAGCGAGTAACTGAAATTACATGAGTGAGCGAACGAGTAAAATACTGTAATGAGTGAGTTGCCGTAATCTGAAGTTATTTTGTTTTTTACATTACATAACTATCCTTACAATGCATTTGAAATGAATTAAATTCTCATAAGTTTCGCATTAAAAGGGTTCTGTTATTTTGATTTCTTTACAAAAATAATACTATATCGAAAACTAACAGTGTCAACCACAAATTCTATTTCTCGTTGTGTTTACCCACTAATCAGGCAGCGAATACGTCAACGCATCCTGGGTGTGTGGCCGGCGACGGACGCGCGAGTACGCAGTGGCTCAGCATCCCACCGCCGCGGCAGTGCCGGATCTATGGCGCCTGCTGTGGGACCACACGGCTCAACTGGTGCTGACGCTGTCGGACACGGATGACCCGGTGAGTCAGCAATAGGACCAGTTCATCGTCAGTCTGGCTCAACACCCCACCGCCGCGGCAGTGCCGGATCTATGGCGGCTGCTGTGGGACCACACGGCTCAACTGGTGCTGACGCTGTCGGACACGGACATACAGTGAAACAATAATAGATTAACCACTGCTTAAGAAACTATACACCATTTACATGTTTTCGCATATGTGTAGCAATACAATTATACAACAAAAGCCAATTCGCTTACATGAGAGAGTTATTTTTAAATTAAGATCTATACCTACATTAAACAGCTGATGAACCGTCGAACCAAGATTTAGCCAATGTGTCCCTAAAGAGATTTGGTTTCGAGTTAAACAAATCGAGTTCAGGAATGGTAACCAATTTGTTCACTTCACATGCCGATCGCAAAAAGAATGAATTCTGTCTGTAGTTGGTACTGCAGCGGGGGATATTTAAATAAATAGGGAGCCTAACAGTTCTATTTGGAACTTTGAGACAGATTTTCGAGAGCAGTTCTGGAGAATCAATATAATTCTGTGCGATTTTTACTAAAAATATGATATCCGCAATTGCTCTTCTGTGTTTAAGGGGTAAAATATGGAATCTACGACATCTGGTCTCATAGTCAGAATCACGAATCCCACACTTGTACTGCAAGAACCTCATAAACCTACGTTGAACGGATTCCAGTCTGTCAGAGTGGACCTTATAACGAGGGTTCCAGACCTGAGAACAATANTCTATGGCGGCTGCTGTGGGACCACACGGCTCAACTAGTGCTGACGCTGTCTGACACGGAGAATGACCCGGTGAGTCAGCAATAGGACCAGCTCATCAGTCTGGCTCAATACCCCACCGCCGCGGCAGTGCCGGATCCATGGCGGCTGCTGTGGGACCACACGGCTCAACTGGTGCTGACGCTGTCGGACACGGAGAATTACCCGGTGAGTCTCAAGAGCTGAATTGTTCAGGGAAAAATATGCGAACGTCAGGCCTCCCTAACCCGTTTGACCAGCTGGGGAGTACATTCCTTGGCCTACAGGCCAAATCATCAATTTTTCTCTCGTTAGTTGAAGAGAATGTGGAGTGGAGATTATATGACATTGCATGGACAATAAACATAATATGATGACGATTGTTCGTTGTGTATGGTTAGATAACAATATCAAATATATCCCGCAAGCAACATTTTTAATCTCACGTATCACGTAAATTTTAATATCCCTTTCTTTTACAGGAATGCGAAGTTTTCTGGCCAACGGAAGAAGAAAAAGAACTCTTTGTGGCAAACTTCAGAGCTAGTTTCGTGTCTAAGGACATCTATGTGGCGTACCGTAAGTCTGAAAGAAAAACACCGGTAGAGACCCCAGTGGAACCAGAGACCAACGGATATAGGAGGCAGGAAAGCAGTGATTGTGCGGACGACGAGAGACTCATACCAGAAAACGGCTCGCCAGTCAACGACGCCGAACCCGCGTACAGATTCGACAGAACCGAACTGAGACTGGAACGTCTCAGCAGCGGAAACAGGGACCTATCTGCGCGGAAATCCATAGCCAACGGGGACCTATTCTCCTCGCTATCGGAAACGAAGAAAAACGGCCCCAAATCGCCGAGAAGTCCGTCGAAAATGTCGCTCAAAAACTTCAAGTTGAGTTCGCCCACGAAATTCAAGTTTCCCGATTGGGGGTCCCGGGCTTGCGGCTCGCCCCCCGATGTAGCCCCCCCTCCCCCGCCCGTCGCCCCCGCTCTAACTGTCGAAGAGGAAGCCGAATTACGGAGACCGTGTTACATGTTCGAGAAAGTGGACCGAGTTCCTGACAGCATACCTTCGGATCGCGTGATCGAGGTCACAAACGTCAGTGTGCACTCGTTGCAAGACGACTACCAACTCAGTGTTAAGTTTATCAAGTGCAGTGGGTGGTTAGATGGGGATACCACGGAGTATAAGGCGGGGAACCCCGATGAGAATGAGTTTGTGAGGGCCGTGAAAGAGGCCGCGAGTGATTCTGAGAGGGAAGCGGCGGTAGACAGGCTCATACAACCGTATAGAGATTCCTTCGGGCTTATTGAGTTCGTCGCAGGCTGTCAAATGGAGTACAAGAATGGACCTGTCGTCGTTGTTGATAAGTAAGTCTATTTTGATCTTTATTATAACTCTCACTCCTCGAACTTAGAATATTTAGTATGTGGCTTCTATGACAGTTCAGAGCACCGTCTTACTTTAACTTAAACAAACCTCAAATATCTGTCAAACTCCATACAAAAAATACCAGTTACTGTTATAGTTACGGTTGAAGTAAGTTGGGGCAACTCAGCCTATGTAGTTCTCAGTTACAATAAAATGTATCGTAAAGGATCATCGTCATCAACATCTTAGCCATAGGATGTCCATTGCTGAATATAGGCCTCCCCCAATGCTTTCCATGTTACCCGGTTGGTAGCGGCCTGCATCCAGCGCTTTCCTGCTACTTTTATGATGTCGTCGGTCCACCTTGTAGGTGGACGTACCACGCTGCGTTTTCCGGTACTGACGACAGAACTGACCGGTCGTAAAGGATGAAGACTAAAAATAATTATTAGTTACTAAAGAATTAAACGTATAGGATGAAGACTAATACGCATGTTTACTTTGCAGATACGGCGGCAGCAAAGCCCTAAGCTTTTGCACGCTCAGCGCAGCGTGCGGCGGCGCCCGCGACCCGACCGCCAACGACCCGGGCGCCGAGTTCCGACCCGCCAGCGACCGCGCCGCCTCGCTCTACACGTGCGCCGCGCTCGCCGCCCACGCGCGCTGCCACGCCGGCCACGCGCCGCACGCGCTGCCTGCGCTGCTGGCGTCGTACTGCGCGCTGGCGCACTACGGCACACTGCTGGCCGCACCTGAGCACAGGTAAAATGTTTTCTGTAGTCTCCACTGTTAGTTTCTATAAGCTTTGCAGCCAGCGACCCGAGTGCCGAGTTCCGACCTGACGGCTACGCGCCGCACTCGATGCCTGCGCTGCTAGCGTCGTACTGCGCGCTGGCGCACTACGGCACACTGTTGGCCGCGCCCGAGCACAGGTAAACTATTTTCAGTCTAAACTTCTGTTAGTTTCTACAGCCAGCAACCCGAGTGCCGAGTTCCGACCCGCCGGTCACGCGCCGCACGCGCTGCCTGCGCTGCTAGCGTCGTACTGCGCGCTGGCGCATTACGGCACACTGTTGGCCGTGCCAGAGCACAGGTAAACTATTTTCAGTCTAAACTTCTACTAGTTTCTACAGCCAGTGACCCGAGTGCCGAGTTCCGACCAGCCGGCCAAGTGCCGCACGCGCTGCCTGCGCTGCTAGCGTCGTACTGCGCGCTGGCGCACTACGGCACACTGTTGGCCGCGCCCGAGCACAGGTAAACTATTTTCAGTCTAATTTTCTGTTAGTTTCTACAGCCAGCGACCCGAGTGCCGAGTTCCGACCTGCCGGCCACGCGCCGCACGCGATGCCTGCGCTGCTAGCGTCATACTGTGCGCTGGCGCACTACGGCGCACTGTTGGCCACGCCCGAGCACAGGTAAAACGTTTTCTATAGTCTCCACTGTTAGTTTCTATAAGCTTGCCGCCAGCGACCCGGGCGCCGAGTTCCGACCCGCCAGCGACCGCGCCGCCTCGCTCTACACGTGCGCCGCGCTCGCCGCCCACGCGCGCTGCCACGCCGGCCACGCGCCGCACGCGCTGCCTGCGCTGCTGGCGTCGTACTGCGCGCTGGCGCACTACGGCACGCTGTTGGCTGCGCCGGAGCACAGGTAATCTAATGTTCAATAAGGCATTAGTCTCCATTGCTGAAATTCTGCACGCTAGCCGTTACTGAACCAGTCGTATTTATGCGCTGGCGCTCTACGGCACGCTATTGGCCGCGCCCGAGCACAGGTAAATTATTTTTCACAGCCTCCACTGTTAGTTTGTATAAGCTTGCCGCCAACGACCCGAGTGCCGAGTTCCGACCCGCCAGCGACCGCGCCGCCTCGCTCTACACGTGCGCCGCGCTCGCCGCCCACGCGCGCTGCCACGCCGGCCACGCGCCGCACGCGCTGCCTGCGCTGCTGGCGTCGTACTGCGCGCTGGCGCACTACGGCACACTGTTGGCCGCGCCCGAGCATAGGTAAACTATTTTCAGTCTAAACTTCTTATAGTTTCTACAGCCAGCGACCTGCCGGCCACGCGCCGCATGCGCTGCCTGCGTTGCTAGCGTCGTACTGCGCGCTGGCGCACTACGGCACACTGCTGGCCGCGCCCGAGCACAGGTAAAATGTTTTCTACAGTCTCCACTGTTAGTTTCTATAAGCTTGCCGCCAGCGACCCGAGTGCCCAGTTCCGACGCGCTGCCTGCGCTGCTGGCGTCGTACTGCGCGCTGGCTCATTACGGCACGCTGTTGGCCGCGCCAGAGCACAGGTAAACTATTTTCAGTCTAAACTTCTGTTAGTTTCTATAGCGAGCGACACGGGCGCCGAGTTCCGACCCGCCGGCCACGCGCCGCACGCGTTGCCTGCGCTGCTAGCGTCGTACTGCGCGCTGGCGCACTACGGCACGCTGCTGGCCACGCCCGAGCACAGGTAAACTATTTTCAGTCTAAACTTATTTTAGTTTCTACACGCTTACCGCCAGCGACCCGAGTGCCGAGTTCCGACCAGCCGGCCAAGTGCCGCACGCGCTGCCTGCGTTTCTAGCGTCGTACTGCGCGCTGGCGCACTACGGCACGCTGCTGGCCGCGCCCGAGCACAGGTAAAATGTTTTCTACAGTCTCCACTGTTAGTTTCTATAAGCTTGCCGCCAGCGACCCGAGTGCCGAGTTCCGACCCGGCAGCGACCACGTCAGAGCACAGGTAATCTATGTTCAATAAGGCAGTAGCAGAAGGCCCTGGACGCAAGCCGCTACCAACCGGGCAACATGGAAAGCATTGGGGGAGGCCTCTGTTCGGCAGTGGACGTCCTATGGCTGAGATGATGATGATGGTCAAGGCATTAGTCTCCATTCCTGAAATTCTGCACGCTAGCCGTTACTGACCCAGTCGTATTTATGCGCTGGCGCACTACGGCGCGCTGCTGGCCGCTACAGAGTACAGGTAAACTATTTTTCACAGTCTCCACTGTTAGTTAGTTTCAAAAAGCTTGCAGTCAGCGACCCGAGTGACGAGTTCCGACCCCTCAATGACCCGGACGCCTAGTTCCTGCCCGCTTATGACCCGGGTGCTGTGTTCTGACCCGCCAATGACCGCGTAGTGAGTTCTACATGCCCCGCCTACTGCTACTTCAATTTGGTAAATGTGCGGGCTATGTAGGTTACCTTAGCTCTACGTATCTTCTTATTTACTTAGGGGTTACTTCTTACTTACGGTCTGCAAAGCATAATGTCGCGATGATTTGCTCAATGTATCTAATGTCTAAGTTAGTTTATTTAATTTACTATTTTAAAACAATTCACCAATTGAAACTGCTTATTCCAGGTACTCCAGCGCATCTCACCAAGTGTCACGGTAATACACAGGTTGTATCCGAATTGAATGAATACTCAGACGCGTGCACACGCGAGCGGTTTTAGTTGTCGCCCTCAAAGTAGGACAGTAGGTATTGACTCACCCGCGACGAAATGCGTCAAAATGACGCGCACGACGTGAACTCGTGCGGGAATTTNTAGCAATATTGTCCACGTGTTTCTCATACGTCAATTTAGTATCATGTATGATACCTAGGTCTCGTATCTCCACCACTTCCTTCAGTTCCTGTCCCCTAAGATAGTATGTGTTGCACAGTGGCTTCCTTTTACGTGTGAAACATATAAAATTACATTTTGCGACGTTTAAATCCAACCTATTCAAAGAGCAATACTGCTCAAACCTATCCAGATCCTCCTGAAGAAAACGAGAGTCATCATAAGAGCAAATATTTTTAAATATCTTCATATCATCAGCGTAAAGAAGAAATTTTGAATGTTTGAAGCAAGTACACACATCGTTTATGAAGATATTAAAGAGCAAGGGTCCCAATAAGGAACCTTGAGGGACGCCTGAGGGAATATTGGTCCAGCAAGAAGAGAAGCCATTCACCACTACAGCCTGAGATCGATTTTCAATGTATGAGGTAAACCATCTAAACAGGTTACCATGAACTCCTGCAAGGAGAAGTTTTCGCAATAGCAACACATGATCAATCCGATCGAAAGCTTTACTGTAATCAGTGAAAATGGCGTCCACTTGTCCTCCAGAGTCCATGCAAGAAGTGGTAAAGTCCGTGAACAGTAACAGATTTGAGGCTGTTGATCTCTTTTTTAAGAATCCGTGTTGCTCTGGGATAAACTTCGATGACAGAGCCCCATAAACTTCAGCATACACTATTCTTTCAAAGATTTTTGCAAATATGCAAAGTTTTGATATAGGCCTATAATTCCCTATCTCACTCTTACAGCCACTTTTGTGCACGGGTGTGATGAATGCAGATTTCCAAATTACAGGCACGATTCCTTCCGAAATTGATCGCCTGAATAAAATAGTAAGTGGTAGGGATTAAGTATTTTGCACATTTAAGAATGAACAATGGCACGATTTTATCTGGCCCAGCACCTTTACTTAAGTCTACTGATTTAAGTAGTTTGAAAACTTTATCGGAATCAATCTCAATGTCACTAATAGTGTTTGAATCATTCCCATTTAGAACTCCGGAAAAAACATTACAAGTGTTATTTAAAGGTGAAGAGAGAAATGTAGAATGAAAGTAGGAGGCAAAAAGATTACAGATTTCTTCACCCGTATTTGCGGATTGGTCCTTGTAATGTAAAGTTGAAGGAATAATATTTGAACCACTTTTATTAGATCTAACAAACGACCAAAACATTTTAGGTTGCTCAATTATAGCATTTTCAGTACGCTTAATGTAATCATCATAGCATTTCTGTTCTACTCGCTTAGCCCTTTCACGCAGAATACAAAATGTGGTATAATCATGACTGTTGTTATATATTTTATATTTATTAAAGAATTTGTATTTTTCCTTAAGAATTTTCTTTAATGGAGCATTGAACCAGGGTGGGTATGAAGAGTAATTGGTAATTGACTTATATGGGATATATTTATCTATAATATCGTACAAATGCTGATAAAACACACTGGTTGCGTCTGCCAATGAATTATTATTTAAGCAAACTTCCCAGTTTATATCATTCAATGATGTCATTATTGGTTCGTAGTCTGCCTTTTCATAATAGTATTTAAGTCTAGGGTTAATTTTCAAAGGGGTAGTTTGGGCAAAATTTAAGGCAATGTTTAATGACTTATGATGGGCGTCCTCCGCTACTAGGGGGTCGTCACATGATATGACAGTCACTTTATTATTGCATAGCACGTAATCAAGTATTCGATTGTTTACATTTTTATTATAATTAAATTGATTTAAATTACACTCAGCAAGAGTATCAAAGAAGTGGGTTTGTGACTCACCTGTTATGCCTAACGGCTGCAGAAAATTAGGACCATCATGCCAATCGACATTGCTCAAGTTAAAATCCCCCATTAATAAGAATAAATCTTGTGGACAAGAATTAACAATCAGTGACAGATTATCTGCAAAGTTCTGTAATTGTGAGTTAAAGGAATTGCCTAAGTTCTCCCTGCAGAGGTACAAAGTGCAAACATGTAATTTCATCCTATCCAGGTTACGGTTCTTATTATTTAATGATATGGTCACCCATAAATCCTCCGCGGAGGAGCGCCATTCAGGTCGTTCAACAGCTGCTAGGTCACGCCGAACGGCTAAAAGTACCCCACCCCCGTATCTTTCTCCTGTTTTCGAGTAATTCCTGTCCCGTCGCCAGACTACGTACCTATCGTCGAATAACTCGCTAGTATTCAGTCCCTCTAAGAGCCAAGTTTCCGTTAGCGAAATAATATCATAACATGAAAGAAGTAGGTTCCTTTTGAATGTGTGTGTCTTAGTACGAAGTCCCCGAGTATTCTGGTAATATGCGTTAATTTCTGTAGTAGTCATTTTTATCTAGACTAAAAAACTCAATAGAAGTCCATCGTAACAAGTTCCGATGTAAGTATTGAATGAGACTTACCTGCAGCACAAGCGCTAAGTTCACTGTGTTACATTTTAATATACGTCTGTAATAGCTTTGCGGCACGAAATAAAATGTTAAATTGGTCGTCAGACACGGAGCTATCAATTTACTACTATTAATTTCTATGCATACGTAATATAAATAACTACTATTAAAGTGACTAGCATATTTTAAAACTAATATAAACATTAGCATTGTAAAATTTAGATAAGGAGGACAGTATAAGGTAGATGTGTAATAAATACGCACCATACGCACAGCGCACAGGATTCTAAGCGCAGGCGATCGTAAACTTAATAAGCTATAAGAAGCGCAAGCAATAATAGGCGCTACGCTGGTTGCGAGAAAGCGCACGCTCACGAGCGAACGGCGCGTACGCAGCGTTGAGACGGCGGCATTCACACTCGATAACCGGTTACTCACTCCACTAAGACACAGTAAGCAGGCGTTATGACTAATTTTTAACACGGCGCCGACGGTTCTCAAACTGTTTACACTTACGAGATCTAGTAACAAAAGTACAAATATTAAACATAGTAAGTAATGAATCAGATTATTTTGGAAAGATCGCTTTCGGATTTTATAAAAAATATGGGTGATGTATCTGATTTTCTTGCCATGATTTTTGAGTGTTTTACCCATATATACTGGAAATTCTTTTCCTTTGCCAATGATTTTGCCTTACTTAATAATGACTTATTTCTTTGTGTGAGATGGTCATTTATGTAAATGTTTCCAGGTGTGGAGAAGCCCATCGCAGGAAGGTTAAGTTTCTTGCTTTTACGCGCTGAAGCTACCAATTCTTCTTTGGTGTAACGATTATTGAGTGACATTATGATTGGTTTCTCAGCATTAGGCACTCGAGTGGGTATTCTGGCAACATAATTTATTTCCTCTTTTTTGATAGGAAAATCACATAAACTTCCAATCTTCATGGCTATGTCGTATAGATTTTCACTTTTCTTCTGAGGGATTCCCCTTATCTCAACGTTGTTAGCTCTGGCCCATTGGTCCCTATCATCAATTTCACGATTTAGTCTGGATATTTCTGCTTGGAGAGTAGGTGTCACATTTGCCACCTTTTCAATCACTGACACACGCGTTTCAAGAGATTTTATAGAACTTGAAAAGTTGTTTATAAGTCCGTGTGCCATATCTAATGACTCCTTCAGATCGCTGATGTCAGACTTGATCGTTTTGACATCTTCCATGAGAGCTGCTAGGGGGGCCAGTTGCAAGATGATTTTGTTAAGCTGCTCTTGCATTTTATCCAACTGCGAGGGCATCGGAGAGGTGGACGCCGGGGATGGTGCTGGACTGCTAGACTTGCATTTAGGACATCGCCATGAATTTTTTCTGTCTCCAAGTTTTCTATAGCCGCTTTCCGTGACCCCAGAACATGTGTAATCGTACTGGTTTTTGCAAACACTACAGATCGGGCCATCATTATGCTTCACACCACAGGCGTTGCAGGTAAACATTGTACGAATGTTTGAGAAACACTGGAATTAGTGTACGACCGAGTAAGCGTGCTCTCACGATTGCTGCCGAACGGCTACTGATACAGTTACTGATACAGAAACGGCTACTGATATTATAACTACTTAATCATTTAAAATTCTTTCTTGTTGTTTTAATATTACATAATTTGGATAAACACAATATTCTACGAAGTGATGGAACAATCTTCTTAAAAATGTAAGAGAAATATTGTCACTTTTTGTTTTAAGGCGTTTTTCGTATTACTTTATTGTGACTAGAGATGGGTAAGTGCTAATAATCCGATTAATAGCAATTGGCTAGTAACGGATTAAAAGCAGTTATTAGCCATAAATAGCCTANCAAGCCTTAACAGCCTACGTAATGGGGTAATTATCCGTATAATTATTTTAGATGATTTATGTATGTCATGTCACCTGCCTTCCGCTTTGCTCGGGAGGAAACTTGTGAAGTTCGTCCTGAACTTCGAAGTTCTCGTAATTAGTTGATCGATGGGGTTGCTCAGTATTTAGGTTTTTTAACCATAAAAGTAAAATATGGCTGCTACAGAATACCAGCGTTATGCTCTAGGTCCTAGAGCATAACACATGCTGAGTGGCTGCCATTTTGGTTCAAATAAAACAAACCAATGTACTTATGATGTACTGATGTTGTAGTCTAAGGATTTTGAACTAAATAAAAATAAAATGGATGGGGCGGGCTATGCTCTGAGTTTCTCTGCNCACGCGTTTCAAGAGATTTTATAGAACTTGAAAAGTTGTTTATAAGTCCGTGTGCCATATCTAATGACTCCTTCAGATCGCTGATGTCAGACTTGATCGTTTTGACATCTTCCATGAGAGCTGCTAGGGGGGCCAGTTGCAAGATGATTTTGTTAAGCTGCTCTTGCATTTTATCCAACTGCGAGGGCATCGGAGAGGTGGACGCCGGGGATGGTGCTGGGCTGCTAGACTTGCATTTAGGACATCGCCATGAATTTTTTCTGTCTCCAAGTTTTCTATAGCCGCTTTCCGTGACCCCAGAACATGTGTAATCGTACTGGTTTTTGCAAACACTACAGATCGGGCCATCATTATGCTTCACACCACAGGCGTTGCAGGTAAACATTGTACGAATGTTTGAGAAACACTGGAATTAGTGTACGACCGAGTAAGCGTGCTCTCACGATTGCTGCCGAACGGCTACTGAATAAAGAATTAAACGTATAGGATGAAGACTAATACGCATGTTTACTTTGCAAAGACTAATACGCATGTTTACTTTACAGATACGGCGGCAGCAAAGCGCTAAGCTTCTGCACGCTCAGCGCAGCGTGCGGCGGCGCCCGCGACCCGACCGCCAACGACCCGGGCGCCGAGTTCCGACCCGCCAGCGACCGCGCCGCCTCGCTCTACACGTGCGCCGCGCTCGCCGCCCACGCGCGCTGCCACGCCGGCCACGCGCCGCACGCGCTGCCGGCGCTGCTGGCGTCGTACTGCGCGCTGGCGCACTACGGCACGCTGCTGGCCGCGCCCGAGCACAGGTAAACTATTTTCAGTCTAAATTTCTGTTAGTTTCTACAGCGAGCGACCCGAGTGCCGAGTTCCGACCCGCCGGCCACTTAGATCTTCGTCGCCGCCGATCGCAAAAGTAGCAGGAAGGCGCTGGACGCAGGCCGCTACCAACCGGGCAACATGGAAAGCATTGGGGGAGCCTATGTTCGGCCGTGGACGTCCTATGGCTGAGATGATGATGGTGAAGGCATTAGTCTCCATTGATTACTTTCTGCAAGCTTACCGTCACTGACCCAGTCGTATTTATGGGCTGGCGCACTACGGCACACTGTTGGCCGCGCCGGAGCACAGGTAATCTATTTTCCATAGTCTCCACTGTTAGTTTCTATAAGCTTTGCAGCCAGCTACCCGAGTGCCGAGCTCCGACACGCCGGCCACGCGCCGCACGCGCTGCCTGCGCTGCTGGCGTCGTACTGCGCGCTGGCGCACTACGGCACGCTGTTGGCCGCGCCCGAGCACAGGTAATCTATGTTCAATAAGGCATTAGTCTCCATTGCTGAAATTCTGCACGCTAGCCGTCACTGACCCAGTCGTATTTATGCGCTGGCGCACTACTAGCACAGGTAAACTATTTTCAGTCTAAACTTCTGTTAGTTTCTACACACTTACCGCCAGCGATCCGAGCGCCGATTTCCGACCTGCCGGCCACGCGCTGGCTGCGTTGTTAGCCTTGTACTGCGCGCTGGCTCATTACGGCACGCTGTTGGCCGCGCCAGAGCACAGGTAAACTATTTTCAGTCTAAACTTCTGTTAGTTTCTACACACTAACCGCCAGCGACCCGAGCGCCGAGTTCCAACCCGCCGGCCACGCACTGCCTGCGTTGCTAGTGTCGTACTGCGCGCTAGCTCATTACGGTACACTGCTGGCTGCGCCCGAGCACAGGTAAAATGTTTTCTATAGTCTCCATTGTTAGTTTCTATAAGCTTGCCGCCGGCAACCCGCGCGCCGAGTTCCGACCCGCCGGCCACGCGCCGCACGCGCTGCCTGCGTTGCTAGCGTCATACTGTGCGCTGGCGCACTACGGCGCACTGTTGGCCGCGCCCGAACACAGGTAAACTATTTTCAGTCTAAACTTCAGTTAGTTTCTACAGCCACAGACCCGCCGGCCACGCGCCGCACGCGCTGCCTGCGCTGCTGGCGTCGTACTGCGCGCTGGCGAACTACGGCACGCTGTTGGCCGCGTCCGAGCACAGGTAAACTATGTTCAATAAGTTATTAGTCTCCATTGCTGAAATTCTGCACGCTAGCTGTCACTGATCCAGTCGTATTTATGCGCTGGCGCACTACGGCACACTGTTGGCCGCGCCCGAGCACAGGTAAAATCTTTTCCATAGTCTCCACTGTTAGTTTCTATAAGCTTGCAGCCAGCGACCCGAGTGCCGAGTTCCGACCCGACAGCGACCCGGGCTCCTAGTTCCTCCCACTAACGACCCGGGTGCTGTGTTCTGGCCAATGCTACTTCAGTTTGATAATCTGCGGGCTATGTCGGTTACTTTAGTTCTACAAATCTTTTTTTCGGAGGGTTCCGCAGCCGACAATGTCATCCGGTGTGCAAAGCATAATGTCGTGATTATTTGCTCAATTTATTTCATGTCTGAGTTAGCTTATTTAATTTACTTTACTATAACAAAATCCTCAATCAAAACTTTATATTCCAGGTACTCCAGCGCATCTCACCAAGTGTCACGGTAATACACAGGTTGTATCCGAATTGAATGAATACTCAGACGCGTGCACACGCGAGCGGTTTTAGTTGTCGCCCTCAAAGTAGGACAGTAGGTATTGACTCACCCGCGACGAAATGCGTCAAAATGACGCGCACGACGTGAACTCGTGCGGGAATATCACGCACGGCCATCCGTCAAGTTGACGCGCAGAGTGGTGTCCAATACTCAATGTATATTTAATGTATATGACTTTTCAAGCTTATTATGATACATAATTCGTTGTGAACATCCCAAACCACCTACCAACGTGAAGTAAACACGGTTAAGTGCAAGCCTTTCGTATTATTGGCAACGCTTGTACGTGACTAGCATTTATTATTTTATAGACCAGTAATTTTCAATAATGTGGCAATCTGTAATGCTCAAATGTATTGAAACAATAAAATTAGCGGGATTTATAAATTATTTGGTGTAAGGCTTCGTCTCTTATGAAATAAGATGTGGTTGTGTGCATATATTTACTACAGCAGATGTGGATTTTTCTAGCATTTTTTTCTATGGTATGGTAGATTGTCGCAAGTGACGAGCAGTACTGTATAAACTCCTTGGATTTTCATTTTGTGAAACTACATTACACCTAGCGCAAATCTATGCATAATATTCACTACTGAATTGCACTCATTTGAGTTTTGCAGTGTATTTGTTAAGAAATATTGTATGTGGTCAAGTCTCTCAAATGGTACGAGATTTTTGACTGTTCAAGACTGATTTGATTAATGTGTATTGCTACAGAAAAATACAGCTTGTTATTTTTTTCTTAAGCTGCAACTTTTTGTGTGGTAAAAAGAAATAAGGCCCAGCAAAGGTGAAAATTCAGTGAGTTTATACATGAAGGTACCGCAAACCAGTACGAACAATTTATAATTTAGAATAGCAAAAAGCCATATTGTAGTATTCCACACAGTTATAGACCCAGTGCAATAGTATCTTTACGTGTTCCGATAGGCAAGGAATAGAATATATTTTTAATATTTTTTTCGTAGCCATGTTTTGTCTATGGTAAGAAGAAGGTTGTTCGGTCGATGGTGGAGTTTTCTTTGTAATTTAAATATACACAAGTGTGTAATATATCATACCGTCGGTATGGCGGATTTGTCTATATTCGCATTGGAAAGTATACTCTATTGACTATTGGCGCAAAATTGCGTTCTATTCTTTATACCAATACGGTAAATTTTCGAATGTCATACGGACATTATTTGTAATTCCTATTAAATCAAGTTTATGGTCCAGTATTTTTATTATAACAATGTAATTTAGCGTATTGTATTGTATTGTAATTAATATAAATGTGAAGACTGCTGTTAGTGGTGTGTCAATTAAGTGAAGATGGACTTTGTTTGAGAAAAGGGTATAATTCTTTTGAACATGTTATTTCTTCAATAGTATTTATGTTATAGCATCATTTATAATGATTTGTAGTGTAATGTATCATTTTATTAATTCATCATGGCATAAGTATAATTTAAAGACTTTCTAAAAGAATTGTACCCTAACATACATACTTCGACAAAGAGATATTGGAAGAAGAGCGTAACATTTAAAACACAACATGTTCATATTACAAGTACCTAAGTGCTTATCTAGATTCAATCTTATGTTAATGCGTTTAAAATAAGTTTTGGTGTAAAAGAGACAAGTCTTGCGTTTCATAGAGCGCTGTCTTCTTTTCTCCGGCTATTTTTAAGGTGCTCATTCACCGAAAGCATTTTCATGAGGCTCAAGATAGTATTCTAGCGGAAGGTTAAGACATTAAGCTCAAATACGAATGTTATACGGTTACATTACACGTAAATAGCCCAGTGAATGAGCGCCACTAGATTTTTCTGTCCATTTTCATCAAAACATAGTAGTAGTAGTTCAATATTGTTGTCAAGTCCTCAGATATTGATTGATAATGACATAGCACGAGTGGATAGCTTGGTGTTGCCATCTTTTTTCATCTAGCAAGACGAGGCTAAATATTAGTTATTATTATATTTCTAGCTACGTGTTGTTGTAAATCGTTAGAAAAACACGGGATTCAAATCCACTAAAGTCTGCAGTTATTTTTTCGCTATCCACTCTGGGGGGTCTACTCTAAAAACGATGTCGATATAATCAAACGACAGTGCGTCGGATTGTTAATACTTAAATGTTCGTTATAGTTATCGTATCGATTTTGTTACGATATATCATTTATCGTTTCTCGAAGTAAACCTCCAGCTTGTTCTACAGTGCTACAAACTTGGGTTAATTTCGCAAAACTTAATTATAATGATTACTTTGAGGTTGTGGAATATCCAAAAAAAGAATACACAAAAGTATGATTATATAAATTTTTAAGAAGTCAATGTTGCGTCCTACAAAAACTTTAAATAGTTTTACCATATCATTGAATGAATCGGCACAAAAGACAACAGGATTTCTCGAATGATGGTATAAATTATTATATTGAGAGACAACAGCGTTTTGGTGTACTCGATATTGCGTAAAATTCGCCAAAACAAAATCAAAATTTTATACACATCTGCATAGAATTTGCTTTGGCGTCGTATCTAAGTTTGTGGCACTGTACTCGGTGTTGCTAGTTTTGAAATGTGTCGAACGTAGAGCGGGTGACGTTTGTGCGATCAACGTGCCATGTAGCCTAATATTATACACTATGTATATCGCCGATAGATAGTTTCAATTTTTAATCAGTTTAGTAAATATACACGTGAACTACATCTGAGGTGGAATTGTGTAAAGCAATCGTTATCATTTGACAGTTCATAACGTACGATTATTCTGTCAAACGCTTTGTTTCACTGACTTTATCGTACGTTATGAATTGTCAAATGATTACGATTGCTTTACACAATTCCACCTCTGTTTGGGATTGGTCAAGTATACGTGACATTTCTGTCATGTATAGGACGCTGACATCGTATTTTTTATGTACGGTGTCAAAGATCAGTCAGTTATTTGTTAACGTTGTAGACCTTTTCCAAGCGGATTCCACTATAGTTTATTCTGTCATATTCGCAGTTGTTTATATTTCCCGTTACATGTCCTTTTATTTATCTTCGAAGTGTTCAATGCCAATAATAATAAAATTGTTACAACTACGTAAGAGGAAAGTCAAGATTTGTCCGCGTAATGATTGCTTTTTGTAACTCTTGAGTACATACCGTCATTATTTATGATTAAAATGTGTTATCTTTATGTAAAAACTTACTATGTACGTTTGCAACGAAATAAATCTTTGCAGGAACACTTTTGAGTCAAAAGTTTTGACAAACGTTGAACTTTATTCCAAGTAAATTAGGTATTATATATTACAGCTAATATAACATACCACAATATCCCAAATTTTTTCTTGTGGTTACTCAAATCTAACGCGCGCAAACTACCCGCATTTACTCGTTGAACCAAAGAAAAGCGTCAATGTATGTTGTTCTATATGTGATGGTTGTAGGGATAGTCGGTCTGTAGCGTACTGGTAGGATAGGCTTTTATGGGACAACATTGCATGTATTTATGGATATAAATGTCTATCGGGATATCTAAATTTATTCATATAACTTTCTGTGTTTCTGAAAGTTTAAAATTTGAAAACAACCACAATTAATTGGTATATGTACTTTAAATAACTTACAATCAAAAGATAAATAAGTAGACGATTTTTGACGTTATCTCCTATTATTCCTATTTCGAAATCTATTTATGGAGTCATCATCATAACCATTATTTTATTGCAAAGCTGAGTACTGACAAACTACAAATTATAATAATCTCACATATTTCTAAATGAAGTTTCTCCCGACTAAGAACAGACCGCGTTCAAAAGTAGATCTAAATATAATATCGCAATATTTATTTTCTACAGTCTACAGTTTTTTTTTTCATATTTTGTTATATATTTTTTACACATGAAAGTTATTTTTGTATATTTTTTAAATTATCTAGTTTTTGTTTACGTTAAATACACGATCATTCATTATTTACAATGATCAGGGTAATTCATACATTCATGGACTTTAAAAATATTAAGTATNTACATTCATGGACTATGATCCTGTTTATATGCATGATTGACTGTTGGCTACAATTTAGAAATCTGGATGTCATAATAATATTTCATAGACAGTTATAAAAAGTTTTACTAATTGATACAACTTTGAGAGTCCTTTTAAAGTTATTCGTAATTAAATATACATGTTTTAATAAATGTA
This sequence comes from Ostrinia furnacalis, assembly GCF_004193835.3. Classification (NCBI taxonomy): domain Eukaryota; kingdom Metazoa; phylum Arthropoda; class Insecta; order Lepidoptera; family Crambidae; genus Ostrinia; species Ostrinia furnacalis. The sequence continues at coordinate 193,162 of NW_021131247.1, read as the reverse complement.
AAGTTTACATATTATTACATTGCCTCATTCACAGCTCTCTTTCTGCATTTAACACTGCAGTACACGCGCCCCTTTTTTTACACGAATACACGCGCGGCCTACTCTGGTAAGCCAATTTAAAATCACTGTAAATCAGTTTTTAAGCAATTTATGAATAGAATAATTATGTAAATGATAAAAGTGTTTATTATAGTTATTTTATTATCAAAGTTTCTTTATATAACTATTTGGGATCAAACATTATAAACAGATTTAAAAGTTGTAAATTTTTTGGACACAAAATTGCACTCTGAGACCAATGTTAACAAAAAAAATTTACTGAAAAAATATGATTAGTTTTTTATCAGTCATAGTATTCATAACTTTCTACGGCCTGGTACACGGTGTAAATCCATTTGTTGCAAGTCTTTCATAATTTTTTTGTCGAGTAATTTCGGGCTTTTGAGCAGTTTTGACGGCCAATTTTAGAAAAGTGCGCAGACTCTAGCGACCCAAGCTTTACTGGCTTACTGACAAATTTAGTAAACGAGGTTTTCCTGGAATGCCAGCTCTCTGGCGCAAGTTTTCAAAAAGTTATAGTGTAAAATGTTACCCTGGTCTACTATAGTAGTCCGCGCGTGTACTCTAGTGTTAAATAAAAATTAAGAGTTTCAAAGTCTCGAAGTTGAAATATTTTTTTTTGGGTCAAATTATATCAAATACCACGGATGTTGGTTTTGATCTGGAAAATATTAAATAGGCTGTTAGATTAAATTGATATCTCCATTTCCTTCTTGAGTTTGTTTTTTGTTTATATTATATTTTGATTAATATAATAAACAATGTCATATTTTGTTTGAATCTTTATACATTTTTAATGTTGTGACTGGTTAGATTTTGTCTAAAAACCTGGTCCGTGTCATCTGAAACCTGTTTGATCTGACCTTTACTGAGTTGAAGTGATCTAATAGTTTTAGTAACAAACCTTCCTTTAAACTTTAAAGTGCTCTAATAAATACCAATTCGCAAAAAGATAAGACCCCGACTAAGTTTGCCCTCAAAATGGCACGACACACATAGCAAAGATGTTATTTATTACTCCATCGCTGTGTGAAGAACTCCATGTAGTTAGTTCATTATTAAAATTGTATCTTGTTTCTTCGGCTTACCCTCTTCTAACCTAACGTTTATTGGGTTATACAGTGTGTCCACGGCCTTATGTATACACGCTACGTTTTTTATAAGTGGCAAGCTCTTGGCTGATTTTGCTAAGCATTCTCTAATATTCTATTTTGATTATTATCATAGTTGTCCCATTAGCGACGATTTGTTGTTTATTACGTAATTATTAATAATTGATTTGATCCACATTTCTTATTAGTGAAAATGTCTACGATGATTCCTATTACTAGATGTATAATACCGAAAAAAATATAAGAATGATCATGTATCGATGAAGTAAGTTAAATATTTTTAGCGCTACTTTTTTCTTTTTTAAACAAAAAACTCAGAGAATGCCTCCAGAATCAGCATTTTGTGTTTTTTATGTAGTCGAAATGTAAGTAAATGAACACTACAGTAGTGGTAAGTCATACTATGAATACAAGTCAGAAGATTGCTAGTTTAATTCATGTTCTATGTTGTATGTACGCCTGAGGAGTGTTGCTAGTATGTAAGGTGTAAAAATGTTGCCAGGTTTTTAATAACGATATTGAAGTGTACCTATTAATACCGCCTTTGTACGTACGTTACTGTGCCAATTTTTTAATACTTCCCTACCGGTATAACGCATTCCAATTTGTTTTAAAGGAAAGCAGTGTTTATGTTAGCATCACATTATTAAAATGGCTGGTAAGTATCGTCCATCACTGAAACAATAAAGACTTTGAAATATTGGCATATAAAATTGAATCAAAGTTTGATCAATCTAATAATGTGGTTGTTGACATAAAAACTGCTTTTCGTACCGAATTACACTTGCCTAATTAATTAAATAGGTTAAAATTATCCACCGTTAGTTTCCCACATACTAATTACTGTTACGGCATAGTATTTTTTGAGATTATGTATTTTATTATTTAGTTATGTGTATGATTTTTATACATTTTTTACCAATTGATCATATTGACCAATTCGTAGTACGCTTTCTCATGTTGTGCTGCATAAACTTAGTTGTAATAAACTAACTAACAAGTCGTGGATTTATGAATATTGTATCGGAAATGTATACCGTTAAAACTAACATTAAAAATAAGTCTACACAAAAAAAGCACAAGAAAAATTTATTATTATTTACCATCACAACGCAATATTTTTAATTTTGTTACTAAAACTATATTATTTAACAAGGAGGTTGTATTAAAAATGTGAATAATTGTTGTAATTTTTTTATTTTATGTTTATTATTTTATAGAAAAAAATTAACTATACCAAAAATTACAATAATACTGTTAGATTCTTAGGAATTGTATTTTCAGATGCTTAAAGTATTATTCGATGTCTAATTTAGATAAGGTAAATGTAATTGAAATTAATTTATTCACTTTTTTAGTACAGCCGAGGACACATTGGTGTCAAGTTAATTACTACCCCTTCCTTAATATTCCTTAATGATATATTTAATATGTTAATTACTTATGAGTAGTTCACATAATGTTTACATAAAAATCCGGATATGATTATTTATTTTTTAACAGAATAAATCCTATGCCATTTTGTACAAGGTTATTTTGTTGATAACATAAAAATGGACTTTGTGTGAACTATGGTTTAAGATTCAATGAAACCATCTTTAGTGTTGTTAAGCAAAGGATGGTTTTTCTTATATTTTGTACAGTTTGGCTATCAGGTATTGGTCTCTTTGACAGATTGGTGCAAAAAGTACTTCGTCAAGAATACAACATGTGTATAATTAAAACCACCAATCTACTAAACTGATCAATACAACAACGTAGTTCGCATGTAGATAAGTATATTTCTTGCATTTCGTTTGTAAACATCACTTTGGATATGTAAATCGTACCCTATTTATTTTATGTAACCGCCTGTATTATTTCCAATGTAAAAATATACCTATTAAGAAATCTAGATGGTTGTGTTATTTGACGCCTTTCCCTTATAATCCTCTAGAATTCAGCCGTTAACCCTTAGCTAAGCTTAGGAAAAAATGTTTGCATTGGCTTTCAACTGTATCTTCACAGCATAAAGTTCAAATTGATCTGGCCTCTGATTCCACCTTTGCTTTGTTTAAGGGTTAAGCTATATATTGTCGCCCACGCACTGAAAGGACATTCCACAATTTACATGGTTCTATTTTAGTCCATCGTCTCACGCCTAAACATACATTTATTTAGTTAGTTACTTTTAACGGGACTATTCGCACCACTGGAATCTTGAGGATAACCGCTTGTCCGCTAGATCCAAACTAGGGAAGGAGTTTGAATCATCTAAAACGATTGACTTCCATCCAAAGCTAAGCGGAGATCATCATACGTTAATCAAGTATAAGGGCAGCGCAGGACCGTTCATTGTGGAAAACCTTGGGGGAGGCCTTTGTCCAGCAGTGGACGTCATTTGGCTGAAACGAACGAACGAATCAAGTATAATACAGAAATTCAGTATACTAAGGCCCAGAACACCAGTGCCAGTGAAACGCAATTGCAACGAAACAGCAACTTCTGGTTACTTTTGAGTTGCATCTAAGTTTCTGCCATAGATTCCGTTGAGAGACCAACCAGTTTGAAACCGGTTTGAAATGGTCGCGTCATGTGTGGTCTCTCAACGGAATCTATGGCAGAAACTTAGATGCAACTCAAAAGTAACTAGAAGTTGCAGTTTCGTTGCAATTCTGTTTCACCGTGTGTTCTGGGCCTAACTGGTTGAATGATGTAGATTTCTGTTTGGGTCGCGTTACGTACGATGGATTTAGGCTCGATTGCACCATCCTATTTTAAAAACAAACGTCAAATATCTGTCAAACTCCATACAAAAACACGGGTTATCGTTAAAGTTACGGTCAAAGTTAAGTGGTGCAACTCATTGCCTTATTGTTTGAACTTTTCTCGTTTCGACAAATTACTTACTATGAATATTCTCTAATCACTGTTTGTAGGTAATTTTGATCAGAGGTAGGTATATCTTCATACACACTGTGTATGAAGACAACGTATTCGTACTTATCTAAATATATTTTGTGTCTATATGGTATGATAATATACCTAACCCGCCAAAATAAATTGAGCTTGAAAAGATCCACCCCCGCAGTTTTTATGTAGAATTTCGAAACGTTGACACAGCAACAGTGTTCAGACTTAGTAAATCTTTACACAAAGTTCATCCATATTTTTTGTGAAGCGATTTTCACACATAAAATATGCGGGTACAATACAGTTTTATGTAAAGCGGCTGCTATCGGTCGTAAACGCGTGGGTGCGGGTGTCAGCGCCACTGTGGGTAGTCGAACAGTATGTCCATTTATGAATGCTTATGGCCAAAATTTAATCCACGATTTTCTACATACTTATTTGACGTATGATCCATGCAAAGAGGACTCGCGTCATAATTACCTTAACAATCAGGATAGGTATATCTAGATGACTTGTCCATTCATTTCAGGTTTTAGGGGTTGATTTAAAATTACCTATTTACACCCGTTAATTCACAAACGATGACGTTAAATAGAGCTCTGTGAATGGTTCGTGTGTGACCCTGTGCGTCCACGCGCACTGTGAGACCTCATAGTAATGTTTGTTAATACGGGCGTATAATGTCTTGAGAAAGTAAACTTTTTGGACACACATGCGTTACGTTTACGTGAGCCATACTCAGTAGGTAGGTACGTCTATTTTTATTGCTTGGTTCTAAAAACCATTGAAATTTTATAACGCCCACGGTATGTTCAGATAATAATATGTTAGAACCAGAGCAGTACCGGGATTTTTCAAGCTTATTCAAGTTTACACGATTCTTGTATTTTAAAGCGTACCTACCTTGGTGAGGAGGATGTAGACGCAGGCCGCCACCAACCGGCCATTGTTGAAATCATTGGGGAGGCCTATGTTCAGCAGTGGACGTCCTATGGCTGAAATGATGATGAACTACCTACCAACTAAAAACTTATCAGTAGCCGAAAACAGTTTGACAAAACTACGTTTTGTTCTGCTAAACGCTAACTGAAAACTTACACCACAATCCAGAAGTTTCAAGTTAATGGTAGTTGTTACAACTTGTGCAAAGCTGAAGACTAATACTAATCAATTAAAGATGACGACGTTTCGTTATGCTAGTTTTCTAAAATCGATTATCTTCGTTCGCAATATTCCATATAGGTACTGACCATTTGAAGAAGATCTATGGTGTTTCGACTTGGCTATTGTCTGAAATTGTTATTTTAATCGCTAAGATTCTTTAGGTAGCATGTGCGTAGGTATATCGCACAGGCTTCCCCTGAAAAAGAAGCCTAGATACGCCAATATTAGGTAGGCAGTATGTAGGTAATATAAATTAGGTATACCCACGACATGACCCTGAAGTAGTTTGAACTAGCACTTATGCGGTGAGGCGTGTCCTTCCTCAGTTCCCGGCAAGAATACGGGAACGGAGGGCAATATCATACGCAATATTTCTAGGCTACAAAGGGCCACCCGCTGCCGCGATATGTTTTAGGGTTCCGTAGAAAAATGACAATGGCATCTTGCTAAGAAGTTAAATGTTTTAGTTTGATCTTGCACTATGAAAAACCTAAATAAGCCTTTCAGCCATGAGCCAGGAAACTGATGACAGTTTCCTGAATGAAATGGAAACGATTAGCGACTGCCTTAAAGAATTCATAAGTGTGAGTCACTGTGAGTGTTTTGCGAGCTATCTATAGATATTTTTAGTTCAAAGTAGGAGGTTCATACCTAATTCTGAAACAACCATAGAAAAATAAAAGATCTTAAACGAAAATTAATCTACTTAGTAGGTACAATCGATTTGTAGTTTGACGCACTTAGTAAGCTTTGTCCTTATAAAGCCTACGCATAAATAGGTGTATCTAAACGGAAAAGCGAGAATTGGTTTTTGCTTGGTGTCACTCGTTAAAAGGGACAAAATCAGTGCCTGACTGTACCTATAGTGAAAAAGTTAGTAACTATGTAGGTACCTACCTACATACTTAAATCCAAACAGTGAAAGGTATAAGAAGTCTTATTCTGAAACAGGAGAGTCTATGTATGCATGCACTTTGGATTTTTTGTTTGAGAGTCCAAAGACGATAAATTTATAATAAATAATTCACATGAGAAATACGTAATATTTTATGCGATACTTCATGTTATTTCTATTTTCATAAATAAGTAATAGGTGTCTTTAATATTGATACGAAACCCTGCGTCCTTTAGCGGCCCGATGCGACCTTGCCCAATTTTTTCCTCCCCCAAGCAACCCTAAACAAGTTTTTAAGGCGCGTGTTTTGCGAGTTTCGGAATTTCGTCCCACGTCACGCATCGAAAATATTTGATCGAACATTTCGATAAAAATAGCACAAGCTGAAGTGTTATGTTAGTCAATCCTCCACCCAGGCAGATAACGGGATTTGGCGAAGGTACTTACTTACCTTTCCTTCTCAGACGTGGGCCAAGAAAAGGTTTTTCAGTGAAAAATTCTGGAATTTTTCTCTGGAAAAAAATTATCTTCTATATATAAAAGAAAGTCGTGTTAGTTACTCCACTTATAACTCAAGAACGGCTGAACCGATTTAGCTGAAAATTGTCAGGGAGGTAGTTTAGAGCCAGGAGAAGGACATAGGATACTTTTTATCCTGTTAAAAAAAAGTCTGCTTATTTATTGCCATTAAGGCGGAACAAAGTTCGCCGGGTCAGCTAGTCTATATATATATATATATATATATAAAAGAAAGTCGTATTAGTTACTCCACTTATAACTCAAGAACGGCTGAACCGATTTAGCTGAAAATTGTCAGGGAGGTAGTTTAGAGCCAGGAGAAGGACATAGGATACTTTTTATCCCGTTCGAAATTAAAAAAAAAGTCTGCTTATTTATTGCCATTAAGGCGGAACAAAGTTCGCCGGGTCAGCTAGTTAATGTAAAAAAGAAAGCAACTGGGCGGCTGCCCACATAGCTAGCTGCTATTTACGGACGACTTACAATAACTTAATTCCTAATCCTCAGCTTATTTTAGCAGCTTTCATAAATGTCTTACATCAATAGATTTTTTATATAAATCATCTGAGAAGATTTGCTAGTTTTAAATCTATTGTAAAATAATGTTGATAAGTCACTTACTTAAGCAAGGGTTCGCAGTCACTTAAATAAGAAAACGTTTTGAGAGTATAATCCCAATTCGACAAAAGTAAAAAAAAAGGTTGAGGTATTTCTCAACCCATTTTACAATTTTATAATAAAATTTTATAATTTTACTTTTCGAGGCAAGAAACCTTTAATGGAAAGGATTTTATTGGGCACTTTGAAATTAAAACATCGTTCTTCCTTTATTTTGGTTTATATTTTTATCCATTTTTGATTTCTAAAACAAAGGTTGACCCTTGTAGCTGAGGAGTGGGCTCACTACATTTGTCCAGCGGTCGAAAGGGATCAAGTACCAGCCCTCGAATCGGCAGTCCGAAACCGACACCACTCGGATATTGTCACCTCTTTCATCATCATAATTTCAGTCATAGGACGTCCACTGCTGAACATAAGCCCCAATGATTTCCTTAATGACCGCGGTTGGTATTGGCCTTTATGAGGTTGTCACCTTTTTATAATTCTATGTTCTGTAATTTATTAATTTCAACATCTTCTTAGTTTGGGTCAAGTAATTGTTGTAAATAGTAGAAGTGATAAGAAAAATATTCAATTTCCAATGTAATGTACTACATAACTAATACTTAAAATTAATATAAACTTTCGTAATGAAACGATACTATTGAACCAAGCAGACTTAGTCAATAACGCCGAGGCACATAATTTTAACTACGATCTGGGTCAAGAGAGTTGGTGGTCTACCCCGAAATACGTCGACACATCTCTTCTATTTATCTCTTTTTCTTATATCAGCTGTTCTTGCTGTGTAACAGAGACAGATAGAGAAAAATCGTCTAAAAATTTTACGGAATGGAACCCTGTTCCTAAAATAGACTTGGTATTAGATTTAGAGAATGCGCCGAATTGGGATATTGTTTTACTTGGAGTTTACACCAGGCTATTAATGCTATTATTAGAATTAATGCTATTCAAAATTTGCTTTAAACAATGTCTGTGATTCATTGATCACAGTTATAATTTGTTTGTCAATTGCGTCCCAACGAATGTTCTCATTTATCCCAAAAACCTTAAAAGGATGGAGATCATGTTTTGGCAACGGCAAACGTAGTGTGGGACCACCTGCTTGATAGACCGACGACCTCAAGAAGATAGCTGGCGACCGCATGTTTAAAAACCCTAGATATCATGCTTCGTGCTTTCTTTAGCTTTGGAGGCTTACGATCAGCAAACAAAGCTGCTTGATGATGATGATGATGATCTTCAAAATGATTTGACGGATTAAGATTCAGGTTTTTGTAATGATATGTCACGGTTTTGATGATGGCTCACAAAGAACTCTTTCAAATTAGACGTTTTGAGACGGACGTTTGTCGTCCGTTTGCGACCGCACACTGAAAATTGTATGACATACTTACGGGACTATTCCCACCTCTCGCTCCCACCACTGCAACTCCTGTGTAGCCAGGATCTACAGCTTGACCGCCATAAAAACCCAACCAATGAAGGTCAAGTTTGTCCCGGGGGAAATGATGAAACTTTACAGTATTATTGTTTATAACCCAGAATAACATATTATAGGCTATAAATTATGACGATTTGTGACAAACTAAATTTCACGCGGGTGAAGCCGCGGGCAAAAGCTAGTGACATATAAAAATGTCACAGTGTGCGGTCTTGCAAACGAAAGACAAACGTCCGTTTCAAGACGTCTAATTTGAAAGAGCCCAAAGGGTTATGACCTTAGTCACCCTTAGTCGTTTCCACGTGATAAATTAAGAAGTATCTACTTAATTAACAGCCTACGTAATGGGGTAATTATCCGTATAATTATTTTGTGATGATTTATGTATGTCATGTCACCTGATTTTCGCTTTGCACGGGAGGAAACTTGTGAAGTTCGTCCTGAACTTCGAAGCTCTCGTAATTAGTTGATCGATGGGATTGCTCAGTATTTAGGTAAAATATGGCTGCTACAGAATACCAGCGTTATACCTACTCTAGGTCCTAGAGCATAACAAATGCTGAGTGGCTGCCATTTTGGTTCAAATAAAACAAACTAATGGACTTATGATGTACTGTGTGCCTACCATGAGTTTACGTTAGGTGTGCTCGCTAGCGACTGCGTAAAAAAATGACATTTAAATGTATGACATATTGTGCAGCGCCCCTAGCGGCTACTTTCAAGAAATAAAATCTTCATAGAATCTTTTGACGTATTCGCTAGCGAGCTCACCTAATGAAACTCATGGTAAGCACACTGTACTGTGTGCCTACCATGAGTTTACGTTAGGTGCGCTCGCTAGCGACTGCGTAAAAAAATGACATTTAAATGTATGACATATTGTGCAGCGCCCCTAGTGGCTACTTTCAAGAAATAAAATCTTCATAGAATTTCTTGACGTACCTATTCGCTAGCGAGCTCACCTAACGTAAACTCATGGTAGGCACACTGATGTTATGTACTGTACTAATGTTGTAGTCTAAAGATTTTGAAGTAAATAAAAAGAAAATCTTTCTTTCTAATAAATTATTGGGACGAACGATGACACAGCAAGATAAACATTGACAACGTAATGAGTATGAATTTAATATTTTGATTTCTGATAAAAAGAACCTAGGTATAGAACCTAGGTATTAGGTAATATGTTATTAGTACATAGATACGTACGATACAAAATTGAGAAAATAAAAGAAATACAAAATGTAGGACACGATTCAGTCGATTTAGGATGCAATCTCTGTGAGGATGCCTAGTTGCTTTAGAATTAATAACTCAAACTCAAATTGTGTTTATTGCTTTTCATGAATGTTTACAAGATAAGTGGATTACAATATAATACTTTATTAAAGCTAATTTAAAGCAGCTTTAAATAAGCTTTTATCCCATGATGTAACAATAGATGTAGTAGATTCTACTTCATTTATATGATCTTGCTATAAAATTATTGAGTATTACAGAAAAATACCCAAATGAAAATGATATTCACCATTTCCCTTGACTTTTAGTAAAGATGTAGCATTTTATAGGGAGCTCTCGCGGATTTCTCGATACAAAATATTTAAGTAGCATTGAGTAAACTAGATAGGTACTGAAAAGATACGTCAGGGTTTTTCCACCATATTTAATTATAGCCAACATTAATCTATCAATTTCGGCGCAGCTGTATGAAAAATTTGGGTTAATAAAACACAATAATGTAACGTAGCTATATGCTACATGTAAGAACTTCTTTGGCCAAACGTAACATTTGGTGAGCGGCGCTTCTCCATTACAACTGCGCGTCGGAAGCTTGAATCTTGGTTCATTCATGTGTAAGCGTTCATTGAACGATTGTGTTTTATGAATTAGTTAGATATGGTTGGAATAATCACATATATGTGCCCTAAAACTTGTAAAAAGGACTTAGATCAAATGTCACACTATACATTTTTGTTACAAAGTGGCTACAGGGTCTAGGTTGATATACCAGCGTCTGTATCATGGAAATTAGATCACATATANATTACGGGACACCCTGTATAACGTTGCTTCGTGCCGAATTTCAAGATTCTGAGTTCACAGGAAGTACCTTATAGGTTTTGATTCCCTAGCGTGTGACGGAAATTCGTTTTTTCAAGCAAATTTTCAAATTTCAAATTTTCATGGTCATGGCACAATTATTATTTCAGTTGCACATATTGTACTGTGTTAGCACATTTTCCATTGTTTGGTCTTGAATTTTTGCTGATGTTGTCGTTGACTGCTGAGACTTCATTATTTTTGCATTCTCTATTATTTTATTAGCGATTTGAATCTTTTGAAGTGCCAAAATTGATTCCGGCTGCACAGACGAGGTTGGTCCTTCCAGATTTCGGGAATACGGATGTACAGGGGTACTGGCAGCGACTTCTCGTAGTGTTGTGTTGCACGACTTGCACGGAGTTGACATGATGACGATGATTGATGTTGAAGTGAAGTCACGGATTTGCTCTGCTCAATCGGGGTAGCCAATTTGATTCCATGTCAGATGAAATCTGGCGGAGGCTGATGCTGAAGATGGTAGTGGGTGATGGAGGTTACGTCTCACGTTGGCTTGCTACTTGTTTAACTTCGTCGTTGTTTGTCGGCTTCGTCGGCTACGTCGACTTCGTTGGGACCTCCAATTTGTGTCATCTTCATTGGGTTCGTCGGGGTCACCAATTTGTGGCAACTTCGTTGGGATCATCTTCTTCGTCGGGGTCACCAATTTGTGGCAACTTCGTCGGGATCATCAGCTTCGTCGGGGTCACCAATTTGTGCCATGTTGGGANATTTCTATAATTTATTAATGCGACCGACGATGGCACAGCAAGACATTGACAACGTAAGAGAGTATAAAAATATTATGATTTCTGATAATAAGAACATAGGTATTATAGATAGATATTATAGGTAGATACGATACAAAATTGAGAAATAAAATAAATACAAAATGTAGGACACGATTCTGTCGACTTAGGATGCGGTCTCTTCAGGGTGATTATAAATAGTTGCTTTAGAGGATTACAATGCTTGAAATAGCTTTTATCCTATGATGTTCAGTAGATGTAGTAGATTATATTTCATTCATAAGATCTTGCTATAAAATTATTGAGTAAATATTACCAGAAAAATCGTTCGTTCGTTTCAGCCAAATGACGTCCACTGCTGGACAAAGGCCTCCCCCAAGGCTTTCCATAATGACCGGTCCTGCGCTGCCCGCATCCAGGTTCTTCCCCCGACCTTCACCAGATCGTCCAGAAAAATTCACCAGAAAAATACTCAAATGAAAATGATATTCTCCATTTCCCTTGCCTTTTAGTAAAGATGTAGCATTTTTAAAGACCTCACGCGGATTTCTCGATACAAAATATTTAAGTAGGTAGTACTGAGTAAACCAGATACTGAAAAGATACGACAGGGTTTTTCCAACAGGCGATATCTAATTATAGCCAACATTATAATCTATCAATTTCGGCGCAGCTGTATGAAAAATTTGGGTTAATAAAACACAATAATGTAACGTAGCTATATGCTACATGTAAGAACTTATTTGGCCAAACGTAACATTTGGTGAGCGGCGCTTCTCCATTACAACTGCGCGTCGGAAGCTTGAATCTTGGTTCATTCATGTGTAAGCGTTCATTGAACGATTGTGTTTTATGAATAAGTTAGATATGGTTGGAATAATCACATCTACGTGCCCTAAAACTTGTAAAAAGGACTTAGATCAAATGTCACACTATACATTTTTGTTACAAAGTAGCTGTAGGTACAGGGTCTAGGTTGATATACCAGCGTCTGTATCATGGAAATTAGAGCACATACTTAAAAAAACAGGATACTTCAATTAGTAAGTTTGAGAGTTTGAGACTGATAAAAGAATATGCGACTGTTAATCAAAACAGTCACTTATTGAATAATTGCCCTAATTGGTTTTGAAAAAGCGTTTTTAATTAACTCAATTTATTAAGTTGAATTAGTGATTCGGAAAACAACTCTCTTAACAAGGGTACCTACTTATTACATGTTCTTCCAATGAACACGGAAATAATCACCATGTTCTTTTTTTTTCTCTTGTCTTTCGCGGTTTGCTTTTATGACATCATGTTCTTAAAACTGCGTTACATCCCAAAATCATCGACACAGCAAACCACTGGACAACCGTCCCCACCCCTCCCTTCCAGACACGGATCGATGCGACGCATGCGCCCTCTCCCCAGCATTATTGAATGGGCCCATTCATAGAGCAACTGGTGCCTCCAGAATGGACCTAAAGTACACACTATACTAGCTATACTACGCCGCGTGGGCCGCTTCCAAATTCGAAATTGGTTTTTCGATTGGCTGAACGCGTTCCATTTTTTAAATTTGATTGATAGGATTTGATTGCTTATCATTAAATAAGGTTTTATGCGATTGATTTTTAGCGAATGTTAAATTAAGAACGAATTCTTAGGCTGAGTTGCACCATCATATTTTAACCATAACCAGTGTTTTTTGTATAGAGTTTGACAGATTTTTGACGTTTGATTTAGTTAAAGTAAGATAGTACAACCTAGCCTTACATTTTTTCATCTTTAAAGGTACCAGCTACACAAGCTGAATAGCATGCTCAAAACAAGCGTGCTCTAACAATTCAAAATGAGCATGTTTACTAAGTAGCAATTGCTCAATAGTGCTATGCTTTCATGCTAGTAATGAGCAGGTGTAACTGTACCTTATTGTTTAGGAAGCCTACCTAAAGACGAAGGTCTTTTGTTGGTCGGCTCTTTCAAAAAAATGATTCAAAATTTTTGGAAGAATGAAAAAGATGAAGAAAAATATAGTTATTTGGTACCAACAAAAAAGTTTATGTTCACTGAAGGATCTCCTTTTACTTTTGAGCTTTTCATAGGATATAATAATCCACCACGTTGAGTAATAATATAATATTTCCTTGAAATTCTTTCCGAACACATCTATACTTCGCCTTGTTGGGTGCCCTTGTTCAGTCTACCCCAATACGGATAAGATAAGAATAAATCCTTGTTTATTCACAAATATTATTCCGGCGAAGTTTCTAGGGAACTCGTCTACTCTAACAAATTAAAAAAATTATTGAGTAGGTACTTATTGAGTTTTAAAATGCCAAAAGTATCTGTATTTCAGTTAAAACACTTTCTACCGACTTCAGTTTGATGAATTTTATTTTGGTAATTTGGTAGGCTACCTAATGGATCTTGAAAAAGGACATAACACAATTCTCAATTTCATAATTTTCCATAAAACAAAAATTCATATTTCATTGTCTTTTGTCATAATATCCAAAAAAATTATATTAAATAATATTTATTCCGTTTATAAAATGACTAAGAAAGGACGAAGCTACTATAATTCTAAGAAGCATTTAATGTCATTTTATAGTGGCCATTAAATATTATCAATATGATAATGTTGAGCGAAAACACTGATCTTAAATTATTGAGCCTGTGGTTCCAAGTCAACAGAATTACTAAAATAGACTAAGTATGCCCGTTTTCACCATCAATGCCTAATTTTTAAGTGACCCCTATGATAACATTTAACAGACATTTTTTGTTCATAGGGGTGACTTAAAAGTTAGGGATTGATGGTGAAAATGGGCATTACTCTCGAATTTCTGGAAGCTCTCGTGAAATACGTGGAAGGCTCTAGTACTGCATACTCAAGCTTTTCCATTGAAAGCTGAGCCTTTAGAAAGAGCTTAGGTAGGTACAATACACTCGGCGTCAAAGAAATTGCACTTCCCAATAACTTTAAAGATTTTCTTCTGACACAATCATGGTGCCCCAACAATATTGGTGTTATTTAAAAGCCCAATAAATAAACTTAAGGAAAAACAGGATATTATGTGACTTGAAAAAAACCAATGTTGCCCTGTCACCTCTGGGACCATTAGACCAATTTGTGTCGTTATAAAACCAAATAATGATCTCACATGTCCTCTTTAACAGATTGATAGCGATTAATCCCAATTTAACAGTTTCACAACAATAAAAGTGCTTGTCGCGGGAGGTGCGGTTTATTTGACGCCAAGTGTAGTTTACAGAAATGCTATTTTCAGAGGCTGCAACCCATTCACAGTATACACAATGGCTTTACGTGTGTATACACAGTATACACACGTAAGTAATTTAAAAGAAGTTTTGCGGCCTTTTTAGTTTGCTAAGCGACTGGCCAGCAAGAAAAAACATTAAAATTGTGTTCCATTAAAAAAATAAACACTGTAGTTAACTTATTTCGTTGTGATAGTTGCGATTTTACAAAAAAAAATATAGTTTGGTGTTATTTTTTATTAAACTGTTCCAAATTCCAAAAAAGTACGGCATATCATTGCATTGTGCATTTTCTTCCGGACACTGGCAAGAAGCAAGTGCCTACATATTGTAAATAACATAATTTTATATCTATTCTCGCTTAATAATATTTTGTATGAAAGGTTAAGATGGCCCAAAGATAATAATAATATAAAATACGGATCCCTATGGCAAATGTGATGAGACGTTCCAGGAAATTAATGCTGAACATTTTATTTCTTATCTTTTCTGAACATTTTACATCTTTTCCAGTACGTTGATCGGGACAATTACAATTTCCGTACTTAGTGGTTATAATGTTAGGTAAGTTCTGAAAATCAATTAAGTGATGTGTTCTCTTTTCAAAATTGGATTGTTTACATAAACTATGTATGTAATATGATCTCTACAAAAAAGGTAATTTAAGAATTAATGTAGAAAAAATCAACAAAAATGGAATGTCACTTTTTGGTGAAATCCATACTGATATTTAATGTGAAAATCTGTATGTTGAGTTGTGGTTGTTCTCTGTGGTTGAGGATTCCGGGTGAATCTCGCTTGCACCTTCAGCCTGATCATCACATCCATCAGGTCAGATGCATATCTTTCTCTTTGTGGATAAATAAAAAGGTAGGGACATACTTAGGCCGAGTTGCAACAAACTGTCAAACACCATACAAAAAGCACCGGTTAATAGATACATTTAAAATAAGGTGGTGCAACTCAGCCTTAGTTTGAGACTCTGACAAGTTAACATAATACATAGTTTTCAGTTCGGAAAAATATACAATGGAAGAGTTTCCTGTCACAGACCTTTTTATTACGCGGGTGAAATGGTACAAAAGCTAGTAATTTATAAGTATCCGTACATTATGAGATGTCGAATATAATTGAAAGTTCAATTTGCAGTAAATATCATGTGCTCTCACTATAGTTTCCTCGCGTGACGTCATATAAATCACCCGCAGCCGCAGTCGCACGTTCGATGCCCGAGCGAGCCAGCTGGTCTGATTTCGTGTCAGGCTTGATTTATCGTGTTTGCTCTTTGTGCTTTTACGGCTTTACGTTTCATTTGTTTGGAAAATGGCGGAAAGGATTCTTTCATAATTCTTTCTTTTGTCTGGTTTGTCATAAGCTGATTATTGAGTCCCCGTTGTTTCGGTCATAAGATGGAAGGCCTCTGTCAACTCGTACATAAGTGGGTAATATATGCAAAGCATTTGCCGACTTTAGAAAGTTGATAAAACTTCCATAGGTCGCTGGTTCATATCCGGCTCGAAGGACCAAATGTACCAGAATAGCCTTGGCACTGCAGGATATTTAAAAAGAAACTCCTTGATCTTCAAAATTGGTGTACTTATGATTTAAAGGCAACGAATTTTACTGAAAAAACTATACATATTTTTTTCGACTTGATTACACACCAATTTTGACGATCAAGGAGTTCCTTTTCAAATATCCTGCAGTGCCAAGGCTATTCTGGGACAAGCAATACATAGCTTCATTTTTCATAATTTTGATTAAAATAATATAAATATTCATGAAATAGTACAATAGTATACATATATACCTCGTAAATATACCTCGAGTCGCTGTGAGGCTTGAACGTGGTGTAATATTTCCGTATTAATTAGGGTTTCTGCTCGAGCTTTCTCGAACTCGAGAAAACTCGAGAAATTTGGCTTCATTCGAGACGAGAAAAAAATTACCGGAGCTCGAGAATTCTCGAGTTTCGATTTTGAAGCTTTAATATTATTGAAAGCCTATTTTCCTAGACAAAAGTATGTTTTTTATTATTTAATAGGTCAACGTTGCTTTTAGACTGGCCTAGTCTTTCCTTTTTTAACTGATTTGATTTGCAAGTAATGATCTCAATCGAAACTAAGTAATAATGTTCACCAACGAGTATGCTATATTTATTATGTATGTATGTTTAATCTGACTTTTGTTAACTAGACAGTTACCTTACCTAACAGACGTTAGGTTCTCGTGCCTCCTCGTAAAGTTTATTCAAGTCGTTATCTGTAAGAATTTTAAAAAAATATCAAAAAGTTTTTTGTTCATAAAAAAACTATTTATTTATTTATTTAAGGACAGCTAAACAAGACTGTTAATTGTGTAACTGGAAAAAACATTGAAAACAATACGTGTTTATAGTGTAGCCTTAATTAAAAGCTGCCACGACATGTGCATAGATTGGAAGCGTAGTGTCGACTAAAGTAAAAAAAAAATTGAAAATTTATTTATTTATTTATCGTAATTTTGCTATTTGGACTTGTGTCCTTTATAAAACAAGTGATTCAATTGTAGCTCCAGATTTTTATTGTTATTTATCCTTAAATTACACGCGAGTTTATGACTTTTGTTATGATTATTAGTAAGTATTAATAATTATGAAAGAAGATTTTATTTTTTGTTTATTTCCTTACCAAAATAAGTAGAACTAAATTCTAATATTGATTGATGTGCATAAAAATAGGTATATTAGATTAAAAAAACCTGTATTTTTATTAAATTTCAACCGATTTCAGCAGTTTTCATTAAAAGACTCGAGACCCGAGAAAACTCGAGACTTTGGCCTCGAGAATTCCCGAGACTCGAGAAAAAAAATAGGTCGAGAAATCAGAAACCCTAGTATTAATTGACAGCTGTAAGCATTGTTAACGTTTATTGAAGTAGCGTGTGATGAAAATACTGCTAATTTGTATGGAAATATTTAATGTAAAGTGTACTTACTGAGCCTTACCTACTCATGAAGTATTGGCTTCAGAGACTTTAAGTACCTACGTACTTACATAGTTACCTAATTTAGGTCTTAATAACATAATATCTTTTTCATAACCCTATACCTAATACGACTATTGACCTTGATCTTAAAATACAAAGTAAATAATTACCCATTTAAGCAAATAACGAAAACAGTAAGTGGATCTTATTTAAAATGTATTCTTTTCCCTCCGGTCTTCATTTGAAATGTAAATGAAACTTTTAAAGCAAAACGGTTGAAAAACTTAGAGCGGTTTTCCTTTAATAATTCATAGATTATGGAAATGGACTAAAAGAAAATAAAGTTTCAATAAGCTGCTAAAACAAATAAAATCTACTTGCAAATGCTTGGACTCTACAGGCGGCAAATCAATTTAAACACTGGTACCTTATGTAGTTGTATTAAATACGATATTGCAATGAAAATGTTTAGGTGTGAGACTGTACTCTACAGTCGGACTGAAACTCAAAAGCAGCAAGTTTGTTATTAAAGACGATACTGTAGCGAAACGCAAAAAGGGAAGTTTTATCTTTAAGACTTTCTAAGTAGCACAGTAGGTTGAGACTTGACGAAGGTAAAAGAATTTGCTCAAAAGTTATGAATACACGTTTTTGGGTCGAACATGTATTATTAAAATCCGCGTACAACGCTCAACAATCGATTCAATCAGTCAAACGCTATCTGATTGCTCTAAATATTGAAATTCAGTATGATTCTAAATTAAGAACCATTTTGCAAGACTGTTTTTTGTCCCAAACAAATGAAAAAAAAATCAGCCAATCAAAAGCCTCAAAATAAAATGAGTCTACCTGTCTTCAATGATAAAAAAATAAAAGTAAAACGTAAAGTAATTCTGTACAACGTGCGTCACAAATACACAGTTATACCTAACTGCTGAGCCCTGTAGGTTATTTATGGGCACACTAATTAAGCACTGAAAATTACAGACGTTTATGTTAATTACTAGAAACGTTCAAATGCTAGATAACGTGAAACCTACGCGTTTTGGCTACATTAACGAAGCTGAAATGTGTTTCATGTGACCAAAATACCGCTTTCGTTCCAAAGTTTATCAATTTGCCGGGGTCCGGAGTCTAAGCTGTAACCGCGTAGGAAGCGCTTGGATGCAATATCGTGCTCCGTAAGTGACGTAGGAGCTTGCTTGGGCTTTCATGTTTCATTAAAGCTTAGACCACCTGTATAAACTTTTGCCCGGGGCTTCGTATGAAATTAATTTGTCACAGCCAGACTTACTTTACTTATGTATCCTTGTAAGTTAATATCGCTCGCTATATTGAAATATTTCAACCACTTTACACAAAACCTGGTGCAGGTCGCGGAAAGTACCTGGATGCGGGCAGCATACTTAGGGCCGGCTGTCAGTGGACGTCATTTGGCTGAAACGAACGAAAACAAAACCGTGACAAATCCTCGTGAATCATTCTTATTTTGTGTTCTATCCATGAACCGCATGTAGCAGTTTTTAAGTATATCGAGAACAGACAGGTACAGGAAGGATCTTGTTTTATAATATGTAGTGAAGACACGACACAGCTTAATTTATATAAGGAACTTTTACAAGCTACCTTTAATAATGAATTAAGTACGTTTTCAATATTTCCCGACGCCAATCAAGCTTTAATAATGAATTTAGTACCTACGTTTTCAATATCAACCGACGCCAATAAGCAAAACTAATATCGACAACGGTAAATATAGAAGCGAATTAAATCAGTGAAGCGTTTATTTGTAATATTGGAATCAAGCGGGGTGAGATAGATGAGATGCTTGAAAGAGAGCTTAAGAATAGAACAGGATAGAGTTTCTGAATGGAGAGAACTGAGAAGGCATAAGTTAAATAGTAGCTTAGTGGCCTGATAGGAAAAAGTTGATCAGAGCTTTTTAATACACTACGAGGAAGCCTGGATCTCACCTGTTGGAAAGTGATAATTAGGCCGAAGGTGGAAGCGAGCTTCACCCGGAGAAACTGGCTATCTCATCTCGCAACTGCTGGAACATTTAGGAACTGTTACCATTGTTGTTATGGGGACAGACTCAGGGAAGAAAGCCCTTATGAAAGTTCTATGTCACTATAATTATTATTACTGACGGGATTGCTACCATGTGTTTCCGATATATCGGCACTGTTGCAAGAGCCATGGTAATAATCCCGTCAATAATAATAATTATGTTAGTGACCATGATAGTTTAAAATAATATATTCTATGTCACTAATTTATTAGTACTTAAGTGGTCGATCCGTTTAGTTTGACTATTAGTTTGCATAGAAGTTAGTCGTCATGTAGCGTCAAAAGACAATGGTTCGGGGCATATTTTTAGTTATTTTAAGATGACTATTTTTGTAAATAGGTTATATTCCAGGTATAAAATGAAGCGCTCCTTTTGACAATTCGTGCTCTGGATTTTGTATCACTACTCACTTATTATTAGTAATACCTAAAAGCTATAATCTTATGTTAATAGTGAGTTCGAAATCAAAGTCTGTGAGCGTGTGTTCATCCGCATAGTTGCAGAAATTACTGTAGGAATTCCAGCCCCTTTGAACTATGTTTACGAGGAATTTAACAGGCAAGATCCGTGGGATGTATATTGTTGAAATAGTATAGTGTATGGGACATGTTGGCAAAACTTACATAGTGAGCTCTGATCTGCCAATGCAATTATTTATTGGCTCAAACAGATATTATAATAGGCTAATTTAAAAAAATATCTTTTAGTCCGTCAATTAAATTATCAAAAAATATTGGACACGTACCTATATTTTTATTTATCAATCAAACAAGTTATTACGAAGTTATAATGCGTTGAAGTTACACGTAACGTCACAAAGTGCTACATTTTCATGCACGCATTGTCGTCACGGGAATCTTCTTTTAAGCTTTGGGACATTATCTCTTTCAATTTTCATTAGTTTGAACAAGTGAAAAATACGTGTCCTGTATTTTTTTATGAGTTAACCGACGGACTAATTCAAACTCTTGCTTTTTACCCAGGAAACATCCCTATTAGGTGCAATATGAGAAGGTTACTGTATCAATGATCTCAATATTCTAGAGTCAAAGTTCATTCACATATAGGTTCAATAATTATTGAAACGATTGCTCAGTGTTCTGAAATTTGAACCCATGTAACACATCAATCACAGAGTTTAATAACTCTAATTAAAACTTGCAAATATCAAAAATCAACAGCCTCAGTATATTTTTTTAATTACTTCTTTAAAGCAAAGCTAATCATGAACGCAAAAATCCTAAGAATTATAGATGCATTTTTTTTACTAAATATTTAATCCTACATACACGTGGCTTGCTCAGGTTTAAAGATTACAATATCTATTGTTGATATTATATCCCGTAAATGAGACTGTTATTTTAGCTTTTTCTATAGTCTGGGCCATCGATCAATGGGAAGTTGATTGATCTGCGATGGAATGAGTGCTTATAGTGTTGCCGAAAATTGGAATTTGTCGATAAAATACTTTAAGACTTAACAAAGACATACCGTACCCCGCTATAAGACGGTTAAATCCAGTAAAATTAATTGGAAATTAGCTTGTGCATTTGTGTTCATATTATAGTCTCAAATTTCTACTTACTTATGAGTGTATCTAAAAAGCGAAAGCCGTACTAATATTTTAATCGCATAATATAAGCAGAACTGACGGCCGATGGGGCAGTAAGGTTCTGGAGTGAAGGCCTCGTACCGGAAATCGCAGCGTAGGACATTCACCCACAAGGTGGACCGACGACCTCATAAAGGTAGCGGGAAGGCGCTGGGCAGATATGTATCATCCTAGACTGCGTCTCATTTAATATCAGGTGCGATTGCAATCAAATACCTGTTATGCATTAAAAAGTTCTGTGTTTATTGAATATCGATAATGTTCCCATCACTAGCTCCAAATATGGAGCGTATCAAACAAACGGCGCCGTAATCACCACTTGGGCGGCATCCAAATTGTATCAGGCTGTATTTACTTACAAATATATTGTTTTCAGGTAAATATACCTTTACAGGATATTGGAATGATTGGTTTTTCATCAAAAACTAAAACAGCAAAAGATTAACATCAGTTTTCGTATTCAAAAACATTACTATGAGGTCTCACAGTGCGCGGTGACGCACAGGGTGACACACGAACCAATCACAGAACTCTATTTAACGCCGTACGTTCGATTTGCTGCTTTACTTAAGTAAGCATCGTTTGTGAATACGGGCGTTAGTTGTAGGTACGTACTTACATAATTTTATTGTAATTTTGTATACTGTAGTTGAGAATACCAGGTAAAGCTCGCTTCCATATTCGGCCTGATCATCACTTTCTATCACGTGAGATGCAGGCCAAGAGTTTCTCCGTTTTGGTACAAAAAGTATTTCTACTGTACTGTGTATTCGTAAGTGTGTTGTTGTGTTTAGTAACTTTCAGCAAAAGGGCAAGATTTCAATCCACACCAAACTTTACCTTACACTCTGGTTATTTATATACTCGTACTTAGGTAACAACTAACATAAACGCTCAAAAAGTCCGAAGGCTGTGTTAAGGCTTCAATTTTTACAGCCCACGGTCCGGAAGTTTACAAAGTTAGCAAGAACCGTGGGACTAGGTTATTAATAATCAATAAATTGAACAGGAACAAAAATAAAGACGAAAGGATGTACTTATTAAATAAGTGCCTTCCACCCTCGTAAAATCAATTACCAATATTGGTTGGAAGTTTATTATTTGCACGAGTTTCCTTCTAATTTAAAGGTTAGAAAGTTATTTTGTGTTAGACAATCTTATTTGCTTTAACTTGGTTAGCTAATAAAATGAAGAGGATTATTATTGTAGAAAGGTTGTTATTTTTTAAGAGTCATCTGTAAGCTGGCTAAAATCATCATCATCATCATCTCAGCCATAGGACGTCCACTGCTGAACTAGGCCTCCCCCAATGTTTTCCATGTTGCCCGGTTGGTAGCGGCCTGCGTCCAGCGCTTTCCTGCTACCTTTATGATGTCGTCGGTCCAACTTGTGGGTGGCAAAAATATGCCTATTAAAATTAGCCTTATCCTAAAATTTGCCTTGATATACTCGTAGATAAAATAAGTCCAAGTGCTGTGAGTGATTCCTACAAGTCTTGAAACCAGGATTGCACATTTCAATCGCAATGTCTACTATTTACAATGTCTTGTTTATTACATCTATAATGTTTGAGGTCAGCGCCTATGTCATTCCCTTAATACTTCATTAGTGAAAGGCTCTATATTTTACTCTGAGCTGATATCTACATTATAATCTAATTGTAGTTTAATTTGAACTAAGCATTAATTTAAAACATATCAACATATATTTTAAAACATTTCTTATGTGTTGTACACCTCGCAACATTAATGGATACTTAAAATCTTTTCCCATCGTAAATCAGGATAGAACAATCCTAGATTCGAATCTATTGTGGATATGGCAACGGCGGGAACGGCGTATTGGTCTTTTGGTGAATGGAATATCGGCTCGGGCCTGAATGACCGGAATTATCCGTGGAAAGGCGGCATTGTTCCACCGAATACCCGGGAGTTTCCTAAAGGCTAGCGCACACATCCTCGGCGGGACAATAATCCTGCTACCGGTTGCTAATTTAAAATTTTACTTTCACGTTCCATTTCAACTAAAATAGAGAAACACGGGCTGCAGCATAGCAGCTGAAACCTCAATCCGTGAGTACACGTGAACTCATATAAAAAATGTCGCGCGTTGAGACCCGAGTTTCTCTATTTTCGGTTGCTAATTGTATAGCAACGCTGCTGCGACAAATGCAATTCAATTGCAAGCAACTGTCATTGGTTGGCGTTGCAGTCGCGTTTCTATTGTGCTAGCTTAGCTTAGTAGCTTGCACGTCTCCAGTGCTATATAAGCGGCTGTATAATCATCATTATTTGTATCTTACTAACATAGGCTAAGTGAAAATTGTTACTAACACGATTATGGACCCCGGTCTGACAATAAATATTTCAATTTCAATTGTATTATACAAATATTGTACAATTAGCAACTGTGGTTACTAAGGTCTGTAATAAGCACGTCGCACCACAAACATACAAATGAAAAAGTACCTACTGTAATTAAACCCGACTGTAGTGGAAGTCCATACGTAGACGACGTTTCCATATTTTAATAAATAGTACAAGACTACACCATTTCAACTGGCGTCTTATCCTAATCACAATTAAATAAAACCCCAATAGAGGGCTTTTTGGCCGTTGAAGATATTATAAAATGTTATTTTGGGAATAGAATATTACTAGCGGCCGCCCACGACTTCGTACGCGTGGATCCCGTTTTAAACCCTTAGGGGCCCGTTCCCGTGGGAATTTCGGGAATTCCTTTCTTAGTGCCTAAGCTACGTCCCTTCGAAATTTCAAGTGCCTACGTTTAGCCGTTTAGGATGTGCGTTGATATGTCAGTCAGTCAGTCAGTCAGTCATTTTCTTGTTTTATATATTTAGATTAAATTTTAAAGTATGATAGTGTGCATCGAACCTTATCTAAAGCAAATGCCGGCATCGCTCTCCCAAATGGCGAGCAAAATGGGAAAAGCATTAGGTAAAACAGCGCTTAGAATACTCTCTATTCTTATATGTTCTGGAAGTTCTGAGAGTCTGTACGTGCTGGAAAGATGGTTGAGCTAACTGGAGTTTTGGATGCATTTTCAATATTTTATAAACTACTTTTGGCTGTGTGTTCACCCGCGTTTATTTAAGTATATCACAGACAATCGAATTGAGGACTAAAGGTTCGGCCAAAACACGCGATCAGCCGGCGATCAATGCTTAAGTCTAGTCGCATCGGTTAGACATGATTTTTGTCTTGTCCATGTTCATTCTGCTCGCGAATCCCTCAATTAAAAAATAACTGAGTATATCTCGTAGAAAATTTCATCTAAATCGGTTCAATGGCTTAATTTGAAAGGTAACCAAAAAACAAACGAGTTATGAATACTATTTTGCATTTATGTTTATTTAAAAGTACGAAGGTACAATCGTTTCAATTGCCTGTTTCTAAATTTTCGCCTTACCTATGTTGTTTTCTTCTAATAATACAACTTGCTACTTGTTTCCCGACTGTATAAATTACGCAACATTCATCATCATGCCTAAAAATCATTCGTCATTTACCTAATTCCTAAAAAAATCTTCGGGGTACAACGTTTTGACAGTTCATTAACAGCCTGTCAAAATGGTGGTGACCGGTATCAAGCCGCTTTTGATTGTATGTCTAAGCTTCAGGATATTGATCTATCAAACTTTTAACTTCCCAACAAACTTGGAAAGCTCTTGAGATTTTCGTCAAGTTTATTCTTCTGAAATCAACTTTCATAATATCCATGGATATTACATTATTTATGGATATTTGCCGAAGTACTTTGTACGCCTACTCAGCCCACCAAAATACCAAATGTATTTTAGAAGTTTTTATTGAATTTTGTTTCATCTTAGACTTCCCGTAGCCCAATTAATACATTTTTTTCATGCTACGTACAAGTTTTTGCAAAGTAGCCCAATCTTGTTATCATAATTCTCAGTAGGTCATAGAAAAGAATATCGTAATAATTCAGATTGATAGAGTGGGTGTGTTCAAAGAACTTAGCATATATCTACTGACATTTCACTAACAACCTAAAGTTAGTTACCTAATTAATTGTCTGGTTACAAAGATGAGTGACACGGATACACGAAGATTAAACGAAGGCATCTTTGACACTAATTTCTTGGCTACAATGGAAACTGGGGTGAGACGACGCTCTATCGGAAATTCTGGTAGTCCAGTCAATAAAGCATTATAGATGGAAAACTATAGAACACAATTTCTGACTTCAGGACTTTATTTAGACTAGTTAGGAGGTGAACATAGCAAAAGTCCCCGTNGTACATAGCCGCACGCTTTTGTACCTCTAAGTCGACCGGCAGTACACCAGCCAGGACTGGCAGAGCCTCCGTGCTCACAGTTCTGTAAGCTTTGCAAAGAAAAATCAATGCAAGGCGTTGACTTTGGAGTAGTTTCCGTCGAGCGGCTCCTATAGTAGCTCTGTCAGCCCAAACTGGTGCACCATAGCAAATGGAGCTTAAATATGTGGCCGAATATATTACTCGGAGGATTTTAAACGTTAGACCCCACGTCGAGGTTGAAATGTGACTTAAGGCATAAAAGTTCTTTTTTTTTTCGTTTCAGCCAAATGACGTCCACTGCTGGACAAAAGCCTTCCCCCAAGGTTTTCCACAATGAACGGTCCTGCGCTGCCCGCATCATGCTCTTCCCGTGACCTTTACCAGATCGTCGGTCCACTTAGTAGGACATTAGACATGATTTTCGTCTTGTCCATGTTCATTTTGCTCGCGTATCCCTCAATTAAAAAATAACTGTATAAAAAGTAGCCATAGGCTACAGTTTTTTTAGCCAGGAAAAACGTATTATTTCCTGGGTCTCAGAGTACTAGGTATATCTCTTAGAAAATTTCATCTAAATCGGTTCAATGGCTTAATTTGAAAGGTAACCAAAAAACGAACGAGTTATGAATACTATTTTGCATTTATGTTTATTTAAAAGTACGAAGGTACAATCATTTCAATTGCCTGTTTCTAAATTTTCGCCTTATGTTGTTTTCTTCTAATAATACAACTTGCTACTTGTTTTCCGACTGTATAAATTACGCAACATTCATCATCATGCCTAAAAATCATTCGTCATTTACCTGATTCCTAAAAAAATCTTCGGGGTACAACCGTACAACGTTTTGACAGTTCATTAACAGCCTGTCAAAATGGTGGTGACCGGTATCAAGCCGCTTTTGATTGTATGTCTAAGCTTCAGGATATTGATCTATCAAACTTTTAACTTCCCAACAAACTTGGAAAGCTCTTGAGATTTTCGTCAAGTTTATTCTTCTGAAATCAACTTTCATAATATCCATGGATATTACATTATTTATGGATATTTGCCGAAGTTACTTTGTACGCCTACTCGGCCCACCAAAATACCAAATGTATTTTAGAAGTTTTTATTGAATTTTGTTTTATCTTAGACTTCCCGTAGCCCAATTCGTAGATAATAATAAAAGCAATACATTTTTTTCATGCTACGTACAAGTTTTTGCAAAGTAGCCCAATCTTGTTATCATAATTCTCAGTAGGTCATAGAAAAGAATATCGTAATAATTCAGATTGATGGAGTGGGTGTGTTCAAAGAACTTAGCATATATCTACAGACATTTCACTAACAACCTAAAGTTAGTTACCTAATTAATTGTCTGGTTACAAAGATGAGTGACACGGATACACGAAGATTAAACGAAGGCATCTTTGACACTAATTTCTTGGCTACAATGGAAACTGGGGTGAGACGACGCTCTATCGGAAATTCTGGTACGACATATCAATGTACAGACCGCACATCAGACAAAAAAGACTTTTTTGTATCTAGTAAACTCGCTCTTATTACAACTATACTTTGCCTACGAAAATAATATACGATGCTTGCTTAAGTAAAGCAGAAAATTGAACGCACAGAGTTGAATAGAGCTCTGTGATTGGTTTGTGTGTCACCCTGTGCGTCCACGTGCACTGTGAGACCTCATAGTAATGTTGAATGCGGGCGTAAGTATTACATTGAAAAAAAAAACATGTCTCTAAACTGTAGAAATTATAGATTTTAAATTATCCATACCATTAGGACTAGGGACTGCATCACACTAAACATCAGATGTGAATGCAGTCAAATACCTGCTTTGTGCTGTTATCAAGCTACTAGCGCCCCGCCCGCGACTTCGTACGCGTGGATCCAGTTTTACCCCCTTAGGTGTTGAATTTTGCAAAATCCAGTCTTAGTGAGCACCTACGTTCTAAAAGGAACCCCTATGCAAAGTTTGAGACTTCTAGCACTTGTAGTTTCTGAGATTTCGTGATGAGTGAGTCAGTCAACCTTTCGCTTTTATCAAAAAAACTTGACCCTCACTGGTTGGGTTTTTATTGGCGATCAAGCTGTAGATCCTGGCTACACAGGAGTTGCAGCCGTGGGAATAGTCCCATATCTTCTAGTTTTCTATTTTGCAATAAAATATGCTGTCCATTGTACACAAGAAAGTTAAATACCTGCTTAAATTTCAGATACAAAGCCTCCTTGGCTAAGATCTGAAGGAATAAGATTGTAAAATAACAAGTTTACTCGTTAAATAGTCATCAATTTGACTACTTTATCGGATTTGTAAAGCCTTTGTAACCGTTGTTTCTAATAATTATTGTATTTTCTTTCCATAAATCTAGAATAGGTATTATTGTACGATGATATTAACTAAGGATCTTCTCAAATGTGGAAAAGGAGAGTTTTATTCAATGACAGTTAAGTTACACTACATTTTACATTACCAAACAGTACCTATAAGACGTTTAGTTTATTGTGTTATCGCCTATTCACGCTAAAGTCTAGCTCAAGAAAGTTCCAGTGTTGAAAAAGGAATGCCTTATTCGACAAGACACCACCAACATTGAATCGCATTATCTAATCTTAACCGAAATGTAATAAATGACAGATAACAAAATTGCACAATTAAAAATCGTTCGTCTGATCTTAATTGCCGCCATCCTCATCTTTTGTAATCTCCAAAGACTAAGCTTCCTAATTTGATCTCCTGTAAGCACACCCTACGCTTGCCCTCCTATTCATTTCTTTTCACAAAACAGTTAGCGTCTGCAGGCTCCATTATTCTCATAATCATCCCCTTTGTTGTAAAAGCCGATGGTTTATAAGGGTCCCCGTCTCAGCAGGTGAGGACTATAAAAGCCAACATAGTCACTTATTAAATTCGGAAAACCCCAATCAAAGGTACAATTACGTACGCCTACATTTTTTCCTGACATCAAGAGTACGTGAGTGGCAACCCCTGCGCCTATCCTCTATCCTTGTTTCGCCTGGGTGTGGTTGTATAAGGGTGTCCTGTTCTATGAACACCCACTCGAGGTACACCTACGTGGGTATAACCCTGATTCCAGCCCACAGCCTCAGTCGTACCTCCGAGGCCGTTGAGATCGCACGCTCCGTGCCGCAGCCCTGCCCCAAGCGTCAATACTACAACTGAACGCGAGTGGCAACCGTACCGCGCGACGGCAATGACTCTTTGACAATAAAAAACAGTCGAATATTCTTCCATAAAATATATGACAATAATTTAGACTGATATTGATGTTAGTAGATTCGTTGTAAATAAATATACGTTAAAGGACTGTTTTGCGAAGCGGTTGCCGTCAGGACCAACAGGTGAGCGATCCTTTTCTTGTTTTTATATTTCCACAGATCTCTGATAACTCTTTTTTAATATTTATAAGGTTTCTGTGCATTTCTAAAATTTTAAGATTTAGATTTATTATTTTTGGCGTGTTTATGTATATTAAACATAAAAAAGGACGAGCAACGGATATAAAACTAAATTAATGTTCATTAACCAATTTTGTAATTGATTACCCATTAGTACCTACATTGAATCTATCATTCTAGTATTTAACCCATTCCATTTTGTGTCTTTCGTAATGTCCACTTAGGTTTCCTAACCAAAATATATTAAAATGTGTTTAACCATTTTTAATGTAAGATAGTTTTTAAATATTATAAGGGATTGAGGTCCCTAGGCGTAGTCCAGGACCTCATATTGCGCAGATTATCGTGGGGACATCCCGTTGGAAGAAAAGGTTTATATCGATTGTCTCTGGGGTGACTTTGGTCTGAACAGGTTGTATATTTGGGTGGGTTGTATTCTCTACAACACTCGAAACGTATTTTACTTAAACAAACATCGAAGCCTTCATCTGAAACCTCAATGCGTAGTCTGAAAAAGTAAAATGAAACAAAATATTTAATAGCCAAGTATTTTTTTTGTGTAAGCAGTAACTAAACATCTTTTCAGTGTATTTCTAGCAAAAAAGATAAGATAAAATATGTTCGTAAAGCTGTGCCAAGTCAGAGTGAGCTAATTGATTTTTACATCATTATACTCGACGGATTTATTGATGTCATATATTAGCTTTCAAGCGAACTGGAATACAAAGAGTCTCAAGGCTAATTTTACTTAGTAAATCTTAGAATAGTAGTGGCAGGCAGTAAAAATAATTTGCCTGGGGCACGAACCTTGAAGCTTCTAATCGAACCTCGAACTATTTGATCTATAGTGAGAGAACAGTGCCGTTTTCCCTTGAGATTATCTATCCTACTAGTTTTATTTGCCAAGTTCTACATGTATAACACACAGAATTTAAGTCCTACAGTCTCTCTAAAAAAACAGTGGTGTTAGAAAATACTTTGTAGATTTACCAATTTAGCCCCAAGGCATCATAATCTTTAGCAGGATAGCAGGTCGCTTAATCTCCATTGGACACCCTCTCTAATTTGCTAGAGGCAAATGAAGGATTTGGTCTCCCTTCGTTGGCCTGATGTTCGCATATTATGTATGTCAAATTTTGATGTCCCTTGATATTTTGTTCTGCTACAAAACCATACGGCTACCAGATAGTAATTATTTACAGTTTAGTAAAACCATACAGGGTTTATAAACCTGATTGTATGAAAAGAAATGTCTCGCGATTCATAGAGCATGAACAATCCGTCAGCAGTCATGACGATCTTACGATAGAATGATAACGATTTATCATTCATCCTCTCGTCTCTATGTTGATAGACGACATAAATAGGAGAGTCAAGTCAATCCTTTCTATGCTAAAGATTAGCTTTAATTCATCCATCTCATCTCTCTTTTTGAAGCTGAGCTGATAATGAAAGAGAGTCAAGCCAATCCCCTCTATGCTTCAGCATAATAATAATAAATACTCGTAGGATGTATTATTGTGTTCCGGCAGTTAGAGATAAGATAGCCAGTTCCTCCGTGGTTGAGGATTCCGGGTGAAGCTCGCTTCCACCTTCGGCCTGATCGTCACTTACCATCAGGTGAGATACAGGACAAGAGCTTCCTCGTTGTTAATTAAAAAAAAGATTATTTTTTAAATTCAGGGTGCTAATTAAAAGTCTTTGTTGAAAGAACTGTCACTATCATGAAAGAATCCATGCACAGACAACTATTGAATCTGGTCATCTGAAAGTACACAAGAGTCTACAAAAATCAGCACTTAAGAGTACATTGTATTTTTTCTACTTAGCATAAGCATTTGAAATTGAATCGGTCGATTTAAAGTTTGCAATCAAAAGTGTTAACAAAAGTACACTTTATTACGTTTCATTAAAACATCTAATACAAAGTAATCGTACGATTCCAATCCTTCGGACTGCCATGGGGACTACTAAGGCTTCAGATCTTGGCGTGGTCACATGACTACTCTACTATTTGTGTTGGCTCTGAAGAGGGTTTGAGGGGATCTGAGTCAACATAACAAGTTCCATGGGATATTATCTTTACCGATGACATTGTATTGGTTTCTGCTTCAGAAGTATTTCAAGTTTGTAGCGCTGATACCAAATATTATTCAAATATCGAAGATGAGGTTTATTTAAGCCTCATACAGCCTTTACTGAATCCATAGCATAGTATTGAATTAGAGCGTTCTACCTCCTCCCAAAAGTTGACCTTTACTGGGTCCATCGTCATCATTAACTATAAAAGCAAAAGGTCACTGATTGACTGACTCACTCATTCATCACGAAATCTCAGAAACTACATGTGCTAGGAGTCTCAAATTTTGCATGGGGGTTCCTTTTAGAACGTAGGTGCTCACTAAGACGGGATTTTGCAAAATTCAACCCCTAAGGGGGTAAAACGGGAACCGCGCGTACGAAGTCAAGGGCGGCCGCTAGTCATTGCATATTGCCTAAGTTGCAAGACCTAATGTGAATGCGCTAATATGATAAAGCATTAAACGATTGAGTATTGAGTGTTAGGTATGTACAAAATCGCGACTTAAGATTTGTTTTGAAATAGATTTGGCTAGTATTTGTCGGGAACTTCTTTTTCATCTTGACCGGACGGCGTGGGAAGAGGGTCCTCAATCTTAACTAGAAAAGGCACTTATTAAATTTATTTTATATCTAAGAGCTTGCGTTTTACACTTATTTACTTATAACGCTTGTGGCACTTGGGACTCATATAGCAACATTTCTTTAAAATGTTTACATTAGTTAATTATCATAAAACAAAGTGTTGTCTATGCGCTTAGATCTTAAAACTACGCAACGATTTTAATGCAGTTTTCAGTAATAGATAGATTCAATAGGAAAGTTTATAATTATAAAACACTAGCTGACCCGGCAAACTTTGTTCCGCCTTAATGGCAATAAATAAGCAGACTTTTTTTAAAATTTCGAACGGGATAAAAAGTATCCTATGTCCTTCTTCTGGCTCTAAACTACCTCCCTGACAATTTTCAGCTAAATCGGTTCAGCCGTTCTTGAGTTATAAGCGAAGTAACTAACACGACTTTCTTTTATATATAGACAGCACAGGTGCGAAGCCGGGGCTGGTCGCTAGTATAAAATAAAATTAGATGTTTAAATCACGTACGTTAATCAAAGTCTCAGTAGTGCAGAAAGATAGAAACAGGGAAAATATCCTATCAGTACCCATGTAAATGTAATTAAATCCTTTGTACTCGCACCAATGGGATTTCAACTGCGAAAGAATGGGCATTGGAAATTTAGCCGTATAGTTCGCTAAAAAAGGAACTGGACGACTATGTGAAGTCCCTTTTACACTCTCCTATACCAGAGTAGTTAGGTACATCTGTGTATCAGGAAAATACTAAAGGCAAGCAATTTGACATGAGGTATGTAGATCAAAAAGGCTTCCTCTGTAACTTCGAATGGCTAACCAACCTCCTAGCATATCGGTATATCAAATCCTAAGCTGGCATTTAGCAGATCTATTCTATGAGTGGTAGGAAAATTCCATAGGTACGTGACAACCAAAGTAGCCAAAAATATCGCAACACGTCTTTTTACTTTGGATTAAGGTTGTGTTGTCAATTCGGCCGTTTGGTGTAGTGGCTCGAAACGGACTACTATTCCGGAGGTTGCGGGTTCGATTCCCGCACAGTACAAACATTTGTGTGCATGAACATATTTGTTTGTATTGGACTGGGTGTTTTCTATGTATAATATGTATGTATTTACAAAAAAAAAGTGTTTAAGTATGTTTATATCCGTTGTCTAGTACCCATAGTACAAGCTTTGCTTAGTTTGGGACTAGAAGCGCAGTGTAAAATATCCAAAGTGGCCAAAAAGTAAAATAAATAATTTTACTTTTTGGCCACTTTGGGTGTCACGAACTATTTGATGCTGACTGTACACTTTGGTAGAGATACAAAATAGATTGAAAGAAATAGCCTAACATTAAACATCTAAAATAATTACATGACAATGGAAATAATTTGTGATTTATTTCGTGATAACGAAATAAAATAGCCTGAAGCAAAGCGAGATAAATAGAATCGAGAGAACGCTTCCAAGAAATGTTACAAATTATAATAATATAANTTAAACATAAAAAAAAGGACGAGCAACGGATATAAAACTAAATTAATGTTCATTAACCAATTTTGTAATTGATTACCCATTAGTACATTGAATCTATCATTCTAGTATTTAACCCATTCCATTTTGTGTCTTTCGTAATGTCCACTTAGGTTTCCTAACCAAAATGTATTAAAATGTGTTTAACCATTTTTAATGTAAGATAGTTTTTAAATATTATAAGGGATTGAGGTCCCTAGGCGTAGTCGTACCTCATATTGCGCAGATTATCGTGGGGACATCCCGTTGGAAGAAAAGATTTATATCGATTGTCTCTGGGGTGACTTTGGCCTGAACAGGTTGGGTATTTGGGCGGGTTGTATTCTCTACAACACTCGAAACGTATTTTACTAAAACAAATATCGAAGCCTTCGTCAAAAACCTCAATTCGTAGTACTGAATGAAACTAAATATTGAATAGCAAGTAATTTTTTTGTGTAAGCAGTAACTTTCTAAACATCTGATTCTTTTCAGTGTATTTCTGGCAAAAAAGATAAGATAAAATATGTTCGCAAAGCTGTGCCAAGTCAGAGTGAGCTAATTGATTTTTACATCCTTATACTCGACAGATTTATTGATATCATTATTGATATCACAGCTTTCAAGCGAACTGGAATACAAAGAGTCTCAAGGCTATTATTTTACTTAGTAAATCTTAGAAAAGTAGTGGCAGGCAGTAAAAATAATTTGCCTGGGGCACGAACCTTGAAGCTTCTAATCGAACCTCGAACTGTTTGATCTATAGCGAGAGAACAGTGCCGTTTTCCCT
This sequence comes from Ostrinia furnacalis, assembly GCF_004193835.3. Lineage (NCBI taxonomy): Eukaryota > Metazoa > Arthropoda > Insecta > Lepidoptera > Crambidae > Ostrinia > Ostrinia furnacalis. Next base: position 159,014 of record NW_021131247.1, on the reverse strand, counting down.
TGAGATTATCTATCCTACTAGTTTTATTTGCCAAGCACTACATGTATACATGGATTTCAGTCCTACAGTGGTGGTAGAAAATACTTTTTAGATTTACCAATTTAGCCCCAAGGCATCATAATCTTTAGCAGGTCACTTAATCTCCATTGGACACCCTCTCTAATTTGCTAGAGGCAAATGAAGGATTTGGTCTCCCTTCGTTGGCCTGATGTTCGCATATTAAATATGTCAAGGGAAATCAAATTTTGATGTCCCTTGATATTTTGTTCTACTACAAAACCATACGGCTACCAGATAGTAATTATTTCCAGTTTAGTAAAACCATACAGGGTTAAATAAACCTGATTGAATTATGAAAAGAAATGTCTCTCGATTCATAGAGCATGAACAATCCTGATAGTCAAGTCGGGCGTATGACGCATCATAACGATTTATAATTCATCCTCTCGTCTCTATGTTGATAGATGACATAAATAGGAGAGTCAAGTCAATCCCTTCTATGGTAAAATATTAGCTTTCATTCGTCCTTATCATCTCTCTTTTTGAAGCTGAGCTGATAATGAAAGAGAGTCAAACCAATCCCCTCTATGTTGAAGATACGAATACATCTCTGTTTGATACCTACTGAGCACATATCAAAAGAGAGTCAAGCCAATCCCCTCAATGTTTCAGCATATTAATAATAAATACTCAGGCATGTTTCTTTTTTAATTTAGGGTGCTAATTAAAAACTCTTTGTTGAAAGAACTGTCACTATCATGAAAGAATCCATGCACAGACAACTATTGAATCTGGTCATCTGAAAGTACACAAGAGTACAAAAGTCAGCACTTAAGAGTACGTTGTATTTTTTCTACTTAGCATAAGCATTTGAAATTGAATTGGTCGATTTAAAGTCGGCAGTCAAAAATGTTACCTAAAGTACACTTTATTACGTTTCATTAAAACATCTAGTACAAAGTAATCATAATATGATTCCAATCCTTCGGACTACCATGGCCGCATGGGAACTACTAAAGCTTCACGTCTTCGCGTGGTCACATGACTACTCTACTATTTGTTTTGGCTCTGAAGAGGGTTTGAGGGGATCTGAGTCAACATAACAAGTTCCATGGGATATTATCTTTATCTATGACATTGTATTGGTTTCCGACTCAGAAGTATTACAAGTTTGTAGCGCTGATACCAAATAGGTATCATTCAAATATCGAAGATTAGGTTTATTTTTGGCTCATACAGCCTTTATTGAATCCATAGCATAATGTTGAATTAGAACGTTCTGCTTGCTCCCAAAAGTTGACATTTACTGGGTCCATCATTAACTATAAAAGCAAAAGGTCACTGATTGACTGACTCACTCATTCATCACGAAATCTCAGAAACTACATGTGCTAGGAGTCTCAAATTTTGCATGGGGGTTCCTTTTAGAACGTAGGTGCTCACTAAGACGGGATTTTACAAAATTCAACCCTTAAGGGGGTAAAACGGGAACCGCGCGTACGAAGTCAAGGGCGGCCGCTAGTCATTGTATATTGCCTAAGTTGCAAGACCTAATGTGAATGCGCTAATATGATAAAGCATTAAACGATTGAGTGTTGAGTGTTAGGTATGTACAAAATCGCGACTTAAGATTTGTTTTGAAATAGATTTGGCTAGTATTTGTCGGGAACTTCTTTTTCATCTTGACCGGACGGCGTGGGAAGAGGGTCCTCAATCTTAACTAGAAAAGGCACTTATTAAATTTATTTTATATCTAAGAGCTTGCGTTTTACACTTTTTTACTTTTAACGCTTGTGGCATTTGGGACTCATATGGAAACATTTCGTTAAAATGTTTACACATTAGTTAATCATCATAAAACGTGTTGTCTTGGGATTAGATCTTAAAACCACGCAACGATTTTAATGTAGTTTTCAGTAATAGATAGAGTGATTCAAGAGGAAGGTTTATATTTATAAAACATAGCACACGTGCGAAGCCAGGGTTGGTCGCTAGTATAAAATAAAATGAGATGTTTAAATCACGTACGTTAATCAAAGTCTCAGTAGTGCGGAAAGATAGAAACAGGGAAAATATCCAATCAGTACCCATGAAAATGTAATTAAATCCTTTGTACTCGCACGTACCAATGGGATTTCAACTGTGAAAGAATGGGAATTGGACATTTCGCCGTATAGTTCGCTAAAAAAGGAACTGGACGACTATGTGAAGTCCCTTTTACACTCTCATATACCAGAGTAGTCAGGTACATCTGTGTATCAGGAAAATACGAAAGGCAAGCAATTTGACATAAGGTATGTAGATCAAAAAGGGTCTATAGGCTTTTCTCTGTAACTTCGAATGGCTAACCAACCTCCTAGCATATCGGTATATCAAATCCTAAGCTGGCATTTAGCAGATCTATTCTATGAGTGGTAGTAAAATTCTATAGGTACGTGACACCCAAAGTAGCCAAAAATATCGCAACACGTCTTTTTACATTTGGATTAAGGTTGTGTTGTCAAGTCGGCCGTTTGGTGTAGTGGTTCGAAACGGACTACTATTCCGGAGGTTGCGGGTTCGATTCCCGCACAGTACAAACATTTGTGTTCATGAACATATTTGTTTGTATTGGACTGGGTGTTTTCTATGTAAAATATGTATGTATTTACAAAAAAAAAGTATTTAAGTATGTTTATATCCGTTGTCTAGTACCCATAGTACAAGCTTTGCTTAGTTTGGGACTAGAAGCGCAGTGTAAAATGTCCAAGGATATTTATTTAACTTTTTGGCCACTTTGGGTGTCACGAACTATTTGATGCTGACTGTACACTTTGGTAGAGATACAAAATAGATTGAAAGAAATAGCCTAACTTTAAACATCTAAAACAATTACATGACAATGGAAATAATTTGTAATTTATTTCGTGATAACGAAATAAAATAGCCTGAAGCAATAAATAATAAATAGAATCGAGACAAAGCTTCCAAGAAATGTTAGAAATTGTTATTTCTTGGAAGATAACTTATAGAATATTAAAGCTATCATATACCTTGAAGTATCTCATTTTTGTAGTTTTATTTATTTATTTTATTAGGTATTATAACATAGGATAATGTCGAAACAAGCAGAACCATAAAAATAAAATAAAATAACGTAACGTATTAATATAGGTAATATACGATTCTAGAAATAACGTATAAATAAATAACTTGTATGATTTTCTTGAATTGATCGTAGCGCTACGAATTTCTGCTACAGCATATCTGCGTAGTGGCATTGCTACGGATGTCGTAGCTGCCGTAGTCCGTAGTCACTATGGTGTTTTAATTTTATCAAACGGCAAATTAAAAGTGGTTTTATTGGCGTTGTGGAGTTTTATATAATAGAATAGAGTTACTTTATTCAGCATTTAACAATAATTTAGATAAAATACATTGTTTATTTTTACGGTAGAAGTATTACGCCCGTATTCACAAACATTACTATGAGGTCTCACAGTGCGCGTGGACGCACAGGGTGACACACGAACCAATCACAGAGCTCCATTCAACGCTGTGCGTTCGATTTGCTACTTCATTTAAGCAATCATCGTTTGTGAATACTGTTTTGTATTACAATGTAGTGTTACGTGAATAATGCCTATCACCTTTAATGTGCCTAAGCTGACATATTCTAATATTATATTCTAACATAGCGTAATAAAGTCTATCTAAGCCTCGATTCAACGCCTTTCGTACATTTGATCGTGTAATCAAGGCCTAAAAAGAACACACGGACTCTCCCATTGATTCATTTTTCTTTGAAAAACTCCGCTACAGCCTTTCAAAAGAAGCCATTGTTCGCCGGAACAGCGGCGACAAATTAAATCTGTCTCACACCATTGTCTTTTGAATGAATTTTTCTTATTTTGTTGCTATTAAACGATTAAACGGAGTGAAAAGTTCTTGAAAGCGATTATGAGTTCTGGAACACGTACGCGTTAGAGGATAAAAGGCTCTTCATACAAAACCCCTTTTTGAATATTCTCCGAGGTCTTTGTGTCGTTGGTATTGTACAAGATTTGGCGGAACGATGTACTAATAGATAACTGGAGAGGATATACATATGTCGTCGTTTCAGCCGAAAGACGTCCACTGCTGGACAAAGGCCTCCCCCAAGGATTTCCACAAAGACCAGTCCTGCGCCGGCAGGTACTTCCCGCGACCTTCACCAGATCGTCGGTCCACCTAGTGGGAGGCCTGCCCACGCTACGTCTTCCAGCTCGTGGTCGCCACTCAAGAACTTTCCTGCCCCAGCGGCCATCAGCTCTTCGAGCTATGTGCCCCACCCACTGCCACTTGATTTTAGCGATTCTGCGGGCTATGTCAGTCACTCTGGTTCTCCTACGGATCTCCTCATTTCTGATTCGATCACGCAGGGAAACTCCGAGCATAGCACGCTCCATCGCTCTTTGGGTGACCTTGAGCCTTCTTATGAGGCCCATAGTAAGCGACCACGTCTCAGAGCCATACACCATCACTGGCAACACACACTGGTCAAATACTTTTGACTTGAGACACTGCGGTATTTCGGACGTGAGAATTTCGCGAAGCTTCCCGAACGCTGCCCAGCCGAGTTGGATTCGACGATTAACCTCTTTCTCGAAGTTGGACCTACCTAACTGGACTGTTTGTCCCAGGTATACATAATTGTCAACAACTTCGAGTGTAGTGTCTCCAACCTTCAGAGGAGTGGGTACAACACGGGCATTTGACATAATTTTTGTCTTGTCCATGTTCATTTTAAGACCCACTTGTTGAGAGGCTCTACTGAGGCCATCGAGCGTTGTGTTTAGGTCCTCCACGGTCTCAGCCATGACTACAATATCGTCCGCGAAACGAAGGTGGGTGATATACTCGCCGTTGATATTTATGCCGAATCCGCTCCAGTCCAGAAGCTTGAAAACATCTTCCAGGGCGGATAGGCGGCAGTGCCGTGTGGGGACGGCCATAAAGAATACCCTTCCCCACCGCCAACAGGAGGCGTGTCGTAAGAGGCGACAAAATCCCTGCAGCACCGGACGGGCAGCAGCGTCTGCGTGCGAAACCTTATAAAAAACTGCGATCGCCAACCCGCCTGCCAAGCGTGGCGATTAAGGCAAATCCCCCCCATGGAGAGGAACATACATATGTAAAATCTTGTACAGACGATAGCACATCAATCTTAATCTGTGGCATCTCATTTCAATGTATTAAGTGTTAGATGATTAAAATTTGTTACAAATACATACATACATAGTAAAAATTATGACAAAAAATCTCATTGGATTGTCTCATATTTGGGGAATGCACTATGTATCATGAGTAGAGTCTTATGATAAAAGGAAGCCAACGATTTCAAAGTCACCCTGTATGTTGTTGTTTGCATCGCCGCCGCTCCGCCGTCGCGTCGCGTCGTCATCGCTCGGCCGTCGCCAGTTTCGTGCCCGCTGACTAATGATAACCCGAGTGGGTTGCTAGTGGGCGAAAGTGTCCATAATTGGACCACGTGTTTACTTAAAAACGTGACGTCATCCCACATCTACTGAAGCTTATTGACTCTCTGATACTATTTCATTTCTTTTATAAGGCTTCCTCACATTATGAGTAATGATGACGTCAATATTAATGACATGCTTCCTTCGGTAATGACATTTAAATCTCCCCAAATAGCTAGTAGAACTATAATGGTAATTTCATCATTCTACCCACCACAGTGTCAGTAGTAATGAAGTTATTTTAATGTAATATCATTAGGGTCTGGTCCGATATAAAATGTAACTGACTGACTGCTCTTTTGCAATAGAATAGCAGTGTCCATATAAATGAAATGACTTCCAAGACTTTTTTTATCCACAACGAGGAAGCTCTTGGCCTGTATCTCACCTGATGGTAAGTGACGATCAGGCCGAAGGTGAAAGCGAGTTTCACCCGGAATCCTCAACCACAGAGTTCTATTGATTTTGTAAATAATTAAACTAATCTGTTTATAAGAACAACTAATCTGTTCATAAGAACAGATTGGATCTGACGTACTTTTGTTTCGTTTAAAGAATGTACAACAGAATCACAATATTTTTAAAATCTTTTTCAACGTTCGTGAGCTTACGATTTCCATTTTCATCGCAAGTTTTAATTAAAACAAAAAATAATAAAGTATACTTTGCCGGTTTTGCTTCGCAGCCGCTTCTCGTCAAGTGCTCGACCGTGAAGTGAGTAATCCTTTAAGGCTAAGTACTAGCAATTAGCTCTTTATCTTACTCAACACACTCGGAACTTAAGGGAGCACTTACTATGGAAGTGCTAAGAACGTTATCTAGCTGGGAAAGCGTGGAGGAGAATTTTTACTTAGTAAAAATTTCGTTACTTTTGCAATGTTTGTAAGTTCGGTATTTTTCGTTTATGTTTGTACGTATTCTTTACTTCTTACAAAAATATTTTTTTTGTGCAAAAAGGGTTTGTTTGTGTATAAGTGCATTTTTACTTGGTTAAAATAAAAATGGTGAAAACGATTGGTGTAAAAAAAACGTTAGAAAAGGTTTCAGGTTTTGATTAAAAAAAAACAGTTAGTTGTAAAGCAAGAGAAGCAAGTTAATTATTTCATTCTACGAGTAAACACGATATTAGGTCGTTTAAAAAATGGAATAGCATAGAATAGTAACTGAAGCGTGGAGAATGGAGTTATTATACTACAAATATGTGAATCTGTGAGAAACACATTAATAAAAATGTAATGATCAGCACTGTGCACACAGTCCAGCAATTCATTACTCAAAGTAAATTAAACATTTCCCTCTGAGAGGAGGTTTAAAATACCCTTCCAAGACAAGGCTGCTCCAATCGATGCGGAGCCCTAAGGGAATCGGAGACCTTGGCCTTCGAGGCGTTGATTAAAACGAACCTGACACTTTTAGATATAGAGTAATTCATTTAAAATCACTATGGTGTTTTTCTTAAAGCTTTACTTAGTGTATTTACTTATTTTTAACTTTATTATAGTGTGACTCATGCTCATGGTAAGACAATACAGGAATTTTGTTTACATAGGGGTCACTTAAAAATTAGGGATTGATGGTGAAAACTGGCATCAGGCCACCATATTCGTGTCATCAGTCACAAAAGGCGTCTAACATTGCTCAACGAATATGCCCTGCGAAGCATGGATTTTTAAATTTCTTTCACACAGTAGAAACTAACTTTAAGAATATCGTCATCCCTTGCGTTATTTAGTCGTTTCAACCTTTACAAAGAATGACATTACTTATGTCAAAATAAAATTTTCACTTAGCATAAAAAGTCGTAAGAAAAAGTCTGCACCCAACGGTGTTTTGTTCTTTTAAAATAAGTTTTATTTAGTTTTATTAAAATCTCCTATCAATTCAACTTTTAAGCATAGCTCTTATACTAGGTACGTGCCTGAAACTTGTATAAAATTTTCAATATCTAAAATGCATAAATATAAAATATATAAAAGATATTTCGTTTCGAAGCACGTTGTTAATTTTAATAAAGTCGTATCAAAGCAAAGTTTCAACATTTCTTTCTTGCAAGTCGTTTCTTAATCAAAAATACTTTTGCGCATACTTTTTTGGAGTTTAACAATCGTAGGTAAAAAATAATAGAAAGATCGACAGAAAAAAGAGTACCTACTATGACGGATAACTTAAGTAGATCTAAAAGTCGTAAAATAATCATAAACAGATAATTTGCTGAATTTTGTTTTACTTTCATGACACACATTATCACAACTTTAAGACGTTTTATTATGAGTACCTAGAAAGACTCTCTAGCTATCTCATAAAAGAGTAGAGAGATAATAAAGAGCCAGTGTTTCGCTAATTCGTGTAATTATGTACACCTACTTGCAGTATGTTAAAGTTTTATAGTCAATTATAACATCAATACAATTTGATGGAGTCTTCCTATATAGGTATACATGATATGACAACTACTTTATCACATGGTTAATTACCTAAGTACTTGCTTTATTATGCTTAAACGAGGATTTTCTTTGTGCGGTTATAAATAATACTAGATCACATAAAAATATTTATTGTTTATTACGAATGCTTGGCTTGTTTCGTATTGTTACGAAAGAAGAATCCCAATAAGGTAATAAAATAACAACTTTTTTAAGTTATGGAATTTTGTCGATCGTTCAGGAAAGTTCTGGAAGGTCATAGGAAACCCATGGAAAATCGAACGTGCCGATATTTTTTGGATATTTCTAGAGTGATCGTAAATAAAGGATGGAAGAAATCGGGTATTAAATGCGTATTAGAAATTTTCCCCAGGTTTAAGGCATTGGTTTTGTATCGTTTTGTGTACATATTTGGTAAAGATCTGAATCACACTGGTTTCCGATTCGGATCCGGATTGCCACATGATATCCGAGGAATGTGGACGTCAGTCGATTGCACAATAAACTATACATTTATTTGCAACAAAATCTTACATGGAGATAAAATGCCACTGTTTAGCTTGATGTGCTTTCATCTTGACTTACATTGAGTTGAAAACTATGTATAATAATAGTAAATATCTTTGGACAATTTCACGCAGCAAAATGTATAAGTATGGACTAAAAACAGTGGTTTTTTAGTCCATCAACGTTGAAGGGTCATAAAACTAATTAAACTTAAGTTAACAAACCAAAATGTAAACATAATTTCCTGTATTAACTTTCCTAATCACCCCTGAAATCTGAAGGGTCCATACCCCACTTTTCGACAGCCTTCAAAACTCTCATTGTTTTTGAAAAGTTGAAAATATTGTGTCAAAATTACAGCCACGTGTTTGCTGTTTATTTATAGAATTATTTGATCATTTAGTAGACGGATAGCAACTCTAAGAAAATTAAAGAACATAGAAATTTTGGATAGATCCAGATTATTCTGTAACTTATTATGAGTTTGATAGAGCTCGTAAAGCACTTTCAGGATCAGTAACCAGTTCTTCGATATCTTGTATAGTTTAGAAATAATCGAGTGAGATCACTAATCGTTTCCACCCTGTATGTCTACGAGTAGCGTACTCGTGTAGTTTTCCTCGATAAATCGGCTATCCAACACAAACATATTTTTTCAAATCGGACCAAGTAGTTCCTGAGATTAGCGCGTTCAACCAAACAAACGCATTCTTCAACTTTCTTATTAATAAAGATGACGTCATTCTCTCTTTAAACGAAGCACTTGTATGAAGAAGTCTTCATCCATCCATCTAAGTGTTATTAAAATTATTGTTATTAACATGTTATCGATAAAATTTAATCTTCTTCGAAACTCTAACTCCAAAAGTATTAAGCCGCCAAGTCTTAAACCACAAATGTGTCTAGCGGCTCCACTAATCTCAACTTGCGTAGTGTTGCCATTACCCGCCTCCATATCTATTTTAGTGAGTAATGAAGGCTCTATCTATCTGAGCCCAATTACACAGTTGGCAACATCGTCTGCCAGTAATCAGGCGCGCTTGAGCGGGCCTGTTCGCTACCCGAGATAAGGGGGCTTCCACATCGTGTTAGGGTGATTCTTGAGATAGGTTACTTACCTGATTAATGCTGGTTTTCTATATTCAATCCTTATCCTAATCCGTCTGTCAACTGTCAAATTTCAATATGTTTTTGGTCAAAATATCTGCGGTTTTCGATATTTTTACATTTTCATATTTTTATTAAGACTATTTAGACAATATTAAAGTGTAAACGCATCGAAAATTTTACAGTTGAAATCCGGATTTGGACAAGCATTGAATATGGGAAACGGGCGTAAAATGAAGCGAAGTCACTGTGCGCTTAAGCGGAACAGTCCATCCCAAAAATAGTTTTGTATTGCACAAATTAAGGCTTAATAGTCCCGTTAACATAGGGTGTTAACAACAGAGTGGGTTCACCATAAAAGTCTAGTGGATACCATGGTTCTAATTACCGACCCTGAAATTGGCAGTCATGTAACATCGTTGGGTTGCTGTCACCTAATTTTGACATAGATTTCGTATAACAATAAGAACTTTTGTATAGCACCATTTTAGCAAGTCTTCCAGCGACTAGGCCCACTTTTAGTTATTCTTAGTTCACGAGTCAAATTAATGGACTGAATTTTTTTTCCCAGCTACTGGGTCCTCTCTAAGATTCTAGAGTAGATTTTGGTTGATTTGGTGCTTAATTTATTACGAAATCATTGAATGTGGGCCTAGTTACTGGAAGAAAAAATATTAAAAATATCAATCCAGTGACATGTTCCGTGGACCAAGCTAAAAATGGGCCAAGCCGCTGGAAGACTCATTTTAGCGACAATTCAAATAGAACCCGTTGTGAAAAAAAATGTACTAAAATAGTACCAACCAAGCGTATTAGGCTGGTTTTAGTGTCACGCGGACCGTCCGGTGCGGACCCGCTTCGCACGGCCAATCTGTATGAACTTCTAGGGAGCGTTTTAGAGTAATGCGGTCCGGAGGAACCGCTCCGCTCCCAAGCAGTTCCATACAGAGCGGCTGTGCGGAGCGATCCGCACTGACAGTCCGCGTGACACTAAAACCAGCCTTACTGGTTATTTATTGAACGAATGGGATGAATGAAAGACGTCACGTTATCGTGACGTAGGTAGGTACTATATTTAGCGGCGGGTTTTACCGCGCATCTAATCCCTAATCTAGGATTAACCCAAGTCGGTCGATGATACGTTATCTTGTTTTACCCACGTGCCCTATGTAGGGTGGATTGATGAAGGTACTGCCCATGCTAATCTATACTGAGAGGTCTTGTGAAATTGAAGATTTTTTGTATAGTAGGTATTCATGTTTATTTGTATACTAGTGGCCGCCGATAATACGCATTGATCCCGTTTTACCCCCTTAGGGGTGGAGTATCGTAAAATCCTTTCTTAGTGAGCACCTTTTAAAAGGAACCCCCATGCAAAATTTGGAGACTCATAGCACTTGTAGTTTCTGAGATTTCGTGATGAGTGAGTCAGTCAATCAGTGACCTTTCGCTTTTATAAATATAGATAGGTGAAATCATAATAGTATATGTATATCTGTTTTCACAAATGGCTGATTGATACTGAAGAATACAGTACGTAAATGTTTTTGTTTAAACATTATTCCCATGTAATTACATTAAACTTCATTTACTTTCCATCTGGCATCTAATCGTGCCGTTACAGCCTTCGACCTAATTATAGTAAATGGAAATTTCTTGAATCAATTAATAACGGATCATGTTCATTTTCTCCGATAATCCGATTAGTACAAGAAAATAATATTTACGCCTACAGGAATCTATTCTTGTGTGGGTTTTTTTTATTAATTTTATTAAACTGCGAGACTTTTTATCATTTATTTAGGTAGCTTAAATGAATTTTACAAAAGAGCGAAAAAACTGAATAAATTACCTGAATATTTTACTCGTTGTGACTTTCATTGAAAATTTTCTTAATAGCCCAAAGTACAATGTCATTTTTGTCAGAGCCTGTTGGTAAACTTTAAAAGTAATGTTTAATTTCTGCAAACAGGCTTTTAAAAAGTGCTTTTATACCTTTAAGCGACGAAAAAACTTATGTGACGTTTATAAACAGCCTCAAATGTTTTTAAAATTACTTTTAAAGTTATTCCACGACATTAGTTTAACAAAAAATAAAAAATAAAGTTGCCTTAAAAGTCACACTTAAAAAACAAAGTAGGTCAGCGCTTAAAATTGTTAACTTGCGATCCTCTTGGGTTATATTTTCAGACTTTTCGTCAGCGCCATCTTTAAAACCGTAACGACGACCTCATAAAAGTCTATGATAATAGTCTATGGTACCGAGCCTTGGGTGGGCGTATCTTATAATAGTCTTGTAAGGCTGTGTACCCATCAAAGCCTGCTGCGTAGCTAAGAGGTGCTTAAGGAAAATGCTGTCTTTAAGTTTACTTTTGTCAAGCCGCGTTCAGCCAACACTGGAAACGATTACCAGAGTCTGTTTTTTTTTTATATCCACACATCTTTAACAATGGCGAAAAATTTAACGATTCCTTAGTTTTGGTTTATTTAAATAATCATAACAGTGATTGTAGATGTTTCTTTAAAATGTTTATTACATCTAAAGTGTACTACAGCAATATCAAACCTTGCTTAAAAACCTAAATCGCTCGAAAAGAAGTTGTGTCAAAAAACTTAAAAATTTTTTTTTTTGTTTCATTTAACGCCTACGCTAGACCTCTTTGCATCGCAAATTTTTAGTGTAAACACAGCCTAATAGCCGTAGAATGGTCACATAACCTATTAAGCCTGTAGGGTAGGGTAATGGTTTCATTACGGTGTCTGAAAGCAAGTGTTGGGAATTGCCCCTATAAAATATTTTTAACGCCCCGAACAAAGAACAAAGATTTCCGGAAGATTTAATAAAACGAGATTTTAATATTCAAAGCTTAGTTAAATGGTTAAATGTTAATGTATAAATAACAAAGACATCCCTTAAAGCATTTTAACGTTAATCGGTTTTTATATCCCTGTTTAGGTACTTTGTTTCGTAACTAAAACACTTCAAAGTAACGTTTGTTTTAAACGTTATCTAAAGAGAGTGCAAAGATTATAAAAATCCTACGATGGTAAAAAGAAGTAATGTGTGGAAGAAGCTATTATAATTAAAAACGAGACGATCTTGTGAAAATAAAATAATTCACACACTTTAAAAAGCGGAGCGGAGCGTGCGAGCCGTCATGTTTAATTACAGCTTTAATCGGGCTTTGCTTCACACTCGTTCGATTTGTAAGTATTTTAATCGAGTTTGTACCCGATTCAGCCGATCCCGATTTTCATTACGCTTACGGGTATTTCGCCAAAAATGGTCAATTTTGCCTAATTTCCTTGGTACGAAATATTTTTTGTTTTTAACTATTTTTAGTTTCCCATTGCATTAAGTAGCAAAAACTAAGCTAATATATCTTAAATGGGTGTCATAATTCGTTTTAGAAACAAAGTTATAAGGTCATGAATTTTTGGTAGCCAAGGAAATTATTATAAATATTTTTTTCTCTAAGTTTTCTTCTGTGGTTTGCTTTTTTTTTGTTCGACCCATTTTTGTGTACCTTCGCAAGCAAACATACCAATGAATATTGTATCATTACGACCTTTTTACACAATTATGGAAGTTAGATGCAGTAGATTGAGTGTAAAGTTAAAAACAAGTTGTTCTATATCTATTCTGATACCCATTTCTTAAAATGTCAATTTTAAACTTATTCCAATAAAGAAATACTAAAAATTTTACTTTACGCCGAATTAAAAATGGTCTTTTATAATTTCCTAGGCCATTTTATGCCACGGAAAACAAGGAAATTAGGGCCAAAGAAATTAGATTTATGCCTAAAAGACACCACAGACAAAAACCTATTTACCCTATGCATTTACTATTTAAATCATGGGTTTACCCCCTACAGACACTACATCTGTGTAAATAAACAATAAAATTAATCCATTGTTTAGCTGCAAAAAGCCGTCCAAAGAAATTGACTTTTTAGTAAACAAAAACCCAAGGAGGGACCTACTTATGCGATTTGTCGCGAAACAGATCAACGAAGTACTGTCCTGCCTCGATGGCCTCTTGGGACGAAATGGCCGAGTGTAACGGTGCAGTGCATTACATTCTAAGTTCTTTCGTTTCGTTACTACAATGGTCGAAATGAAGACCCAGGGAAATTATACTTTTGACTCGGACAAGAACTTAACTTCACTTTATTTCCTTTCTTTAAGTATTTGACATTTAAAGTTTTTATTTTCCGATAGCCAAACGTTTCTCAAATATAAAGAGAGTGCTATTAGAATGAAATTACGCTTCAATTTGTTATAATGTGCCTTCATTTTGGCAAACAAACAAATAAAACTTTTGATGAACTTTCCCATAAAAATAGTTTTATACGTATAGATATAAAAAAAACATGTGTTCGCCTGCCTGGACACAGAAAATTTACTGTTTCGGCGAAATACCCTTACACCCTTTGAACTAACCGATATTTAAACCGTATCAGCAGTTTGACATTTGAAATGTTACTTTATCGAAAAATCGGACCTTATTTTTGCGATACTTGTACTCGTAATGAATACAAACACTTATACTTATTATACAGGGTGTGTAATTCAGATAAAAGTTGTTGATAGGTATTAAGAACGTGGTTGAGGCACATAGCTCGTAGAGTTGATGGCTGTTGGTGCAGAAAAGTTCTCGAGTGCCGACCACGGGCCGGAAGATGTGGTGTGGGCAGCCCTCCTATTAGGTGGACTGACGATTTGGTGAAGGTCGTGGAAAGTATCAGGAGCGCAGGATCAGTCGTCGTGGAAATTTTTGGGGGAGGAGGCCTTTGTTCAACAGTGGACGTCATTTGATTGAAACGATCGAACGTAACATACAAATCTATGATTGACCGTGACCTATGACTTTTACAATTTATAAACCCTGGCCCTTCCTTTATCTAAAAATATCACTGTCAACAGCTCATCACTGGAGGCATTGTAGTATTATGTAAATACACCACGGGGTACGTGAGCGCTGCCCTAGTCAACAATGGGGCCTAAATCCATTCAAAATTAGCCTCCTGCGCACTAAAGGCCGAATAGAATTGTGTTAACGCAATAGCCAAACGCTGAAATCCTGAAGGCTGTGCAGCTGACGTGAGCATTCTATTGTTAAGACAAAAGCACATTAAGACACACTACGGGATCTTGTGTAGTTGTAATTAGTTGTTATTTTGCAACAAAAATGTGGTTTGCTGATGTGCTGTTGAATATACAGGATGCAATTTTGTAATGCCACCTGGAGGGAAAATTTTATTGAAAGAAAACATTCTTTTATTTTCGAAAAGAATGAGAACTGCATTCAAATATTTAACGACACCCTGTATAATGACAGATTTTTTTTGTTGTAAAGTAGCACTAATTAAAACTAAATAACATGCTAANTGCAATATTATGGTACCATTGAGCTGGTCTGATGATGGAGTCGGGAGGTGGCCATAGGAACTCCTAAAAAAAACGGCGGAAACTCATCGAATTTGGGTTCGTTGGATTTGTCTTTTCGAGCACTTTAGTGTTAGATAATGTTCAGGGTACTGAGATTAAGATATAACTAAAAAGTGTAAAATAAAATTATAATAAAAATAAACTTTTTTAAAAACAAGCTTTTATTCTGAATCTCGAAAGCTTGTAGCGCAAACAGAGAAAAAGAGGAATAAATTCCATGCGCGATACAAACTTTCGAGATTCAGAATAAAAGCTTGTTTTTAAAAAAGTTTATTTTTATTATAATTTTATGTTAATGACAGATGACTTTAGTACCTAGATCTCGAAGTCGTTCATTCATCATACGTACTCGTATATCACGATGTTTAGAATTTACTTGATAACTCATAAAAGATATGTTTTGGTGATTTATGTGACACTAGCTTTCCGCCCGCGGCTTCGCCCGCGTGGAATTTTGTCTGTCACAGAAAAACGTTATCGCGCGCGTCCCTGTTTCAAAAACCGGGATAAAAACTATCCTATGTTCTTTCCCGGGACTCAAACTATCTCTATGCCAAATTTCATCAAAATCGGTTGCGAGGTTTAAGCGGGAAAGCGTAACAGACAGACAGACAGACAGACAGACAGACAGACAGACAGACAGAGTTACTTTCGCATTTATAATATTATATAAGTTGGGAAGTTGGGATAGTTGGGATAATATGCAATGTGTAATTTTTTTATTACCATTTGATGGCGTTTTTCCTATTTAAATAAGTAATATGACTAAACTTGGCTTGACACGCTACAGCGTGGTTAGATCTACTACTTTACATGGTTATTTTTTTATTATAAGTAGGTAACTTAAATAAGGATTTTCTTTGTGCTGTTACAAAATTAAATATAGATCTCGATGTTTATTGTTTATTACCAATGCCTTGCCTTGTTTCGTATTGTTACGAAAGAAGAATCCCAATAAGGTAATAAAATAACAACTTTTTCAAGTTATGGAATTTTGTCGATCGTTCAGGAAAGTTCTGGAAGGTCATAGGAAAGCCATGGAAAATCGAACGTGCCGATATTTTTGGATATTTCTAGAGCGATCGCAAATATTTAAAGGATGGAAGAAATCGGGTATTAAATTCGTATTAAGAATTTTCCTCTGGCTTACGGTATTGGTTCGGTATCGTTTTGTGTACCTGTTTGGTAAAGATCTGTATCACACTGGTAAAGGAGTGCCACATGATATCCGAGGAATGTGAACGTCAGTCGATTGCACAATAAACTATACATTTTTTTGCAATAAAGCCTGTGTTACATGGAGATAAAATGCCACTGTTTAGCTTGATGTGCTTTCATCTATATAAGTTTCAAAAAGTATATAAGTAGTATATCCGTTAAGCTAGCACCCATAACACAAGCATTAAGTTGCTTACTTTGGGGCTAGCTAGCGCTGTGTGAAATTGTCCAAAGATTTATTTATTTATTTATTTATCAATACATTGAGTTGAAAACTATGTATAATAATAATAAATATCTCACGCAGCAAAATGTATAAGTAAGTATGGATTAAAAACAGTGGTTTTTTAGTGCATCAACGTTGAACGGTCATAAAACTAATTAAACTTAAGTTAAAAAACCAAAATGTAAACAATTTCCTGTATTAACTTTCCTAATCACCCCTGAAATCTGAAGGGTGTTTTCCCCACTTTTCGACAGCCTTCAGAACTCTTATTGTTTTTAAAAAGTTGAAAATATTGTGTCAAAATTACAGCCACGTGTTTGCTGTTTATTTATAGAATTATGTGATCATTTAGTAGACGGATAGCAACTCTAAGAAAATTAAAGAACATTGAAATTTCGGATAGATCCAGATTATTCTGTAACTTATTATTGATACCGTTTGATAGAGCTCGTAAAGCACTTTCAGGATCAGTAACCAGTTCTTCGATATCTTGTATAGTTTAAAAAGTGAGATCACTAATCGTTTCCACCCTGTATGTCTACGAGTAGCGTACTTGTGTAGTTTTCCTCGATAAATCGGCTATCCAACACAAACATATTTTTTCAAATCGGACCAAGTAGTTCCCGAGATTAGCGCGTTCAACCAAACAAACGCATTCTTCAACTTTTCTAATAATAAGATGACATTGTCACTTTAGACGAATCATTTGTATGAAGACTTATCCATCTAGGTCTTATTAAACTTATTGTTATTAACATGTTATCGATAAAATTTAATCTTCTTCGAAACTCTAACTCCAAATTTAGTATTAAGCCGCCAAGTCTTAAACCACAAATGTGTCTAGCGGCTCCACTAATCTCAACTTGCGTAGTGTTGCCATTAACCCGCCTCCATATCTATTTTAGTGAGTAATGAAGGCTCTATCTATCTGAGCCCAATTACACAGTTGGCAACATCGTCTGCCAGTAATCAGGCGCGCTTGGGCGGGCCTGTTCGCTACCCGAGATAAGGATGCGTCCACATCGTGTTAGGATGATTCTTGAGATAGGTACTTACTTGAATGCTGGTTTTCTATATTCAATCCTAATCCTAATCCAAATTCGTCTGTCAACTGTCAAATTTCAATATGTTTTAGTCAAAATATCTGCGGTTTTCGATGTATCATATTTTATATGATTTCATATTTTTATAAGACTATTTAGACAATATTAAAGTGTAAACGCATCGAAAATTTGACAGTTGAAATCCGGATTTGGACAAGCATTGAATATGGGAAACGGGCGTAAAATGAAGCGAAGTCACTGTGCGCTTAAGCGGGACAGTCCATCCCAAAAAAGGCCCTAGTAGTTTTGTATTGCACAAATTAAGGCTTAATAGTCCCGTTAACTAGGGTGTTAACAACAGAGTGGGTTCACCATAAAAGTCTAGTGGATACCATGGTTCTAATTACCGACCCTGAAATTGGCAGTCATAGTAACATTGTTGGGTTGCACTCACCTAATTTTGACATAGATTTCGTATAACAATAAGAATATTCGTATAGCGCCATTTTAGCAAGTCTTCCAGCGACTTGGCCCACTTTTAGTTATTCTTAGTCCACGAGTCAAATTAATGGACTAATTTTTTTTCCCCAGCTACTGGGTCCTCTCTAAGATTCTAGAGTAGATTTTTGTTGATTTGGTGTTTAATTTATTACTAAAACATTGAATGTGGGCCCAGTTACTGGATGAAAAAATATTTAAAAATTCAATCCAGTGACCTGGCCGTACCAAGCTTAAAGTGGGCCAAATAGCTGGAAGACTCATTTTAGCGACAAATCAAATAGAACACGTTGTGAAAAAATGTACTAAAATAGTACCAACCAAGCATTGTATTAGGCTGGTTTTAGTGTCACGCGGACCGTCCGGTGCGGACCCGCTTCGCACGGCCAATCTGTATGAACTTCTAGGGAGCGTTTTAGAGTAATGCGGTCCGGAGGAACCGCTCCGCTCCTAAGCAGTTCATACAGATCGGCTGTGCGGAGCGATCCGCACTGACAGTCCGCGTGACACTAAAACCAGCCTTACTGGTTATTTATTGAACGAATGGGATGAATGAAAGACGTCACGTTATCGTGACGTAGGTACTATATTTAGCGGCGGGTTTCACCGCGCTTCTAATCCCTAATCTAGGATTAACCCAAGTCGGTCGATGATACGTTATCTTGTTTTACCCACGTGCCCTATGTAGGGTGGATTGATGAAGGTACTGCCCATGCTAATCTATACTGAGAGGTTTTGTGAAATTGAAGATTTTTTGTATAGTAGGTATTCATGTTTATTTGTATACTAGTGGCCGCCGATAATACGCATTGATCCCGTTTTACCCCCTTAGGGGTGGAGTATCGTAAAATCCTTTCTTAGTGAGCACCTTTTAAAAGGAACCCCCATGCAAAATTTGGAGACTCATAGCACTTGTAGTTTCTGAGATTTCGTGATGAGTGAGTCAGTCAATCAGTGACCTTTCGCTTTCATAAATATAGATAGGTGAAATCATAATAGTATACGTATATCTGTTTTCACAAATGGCTGATTGATTTCGGAAGCAAAGATAGCCCTAAGCAAGTGGTTACTCTCGCTGGATTATTTAAGTACAGAAAACCTGATAAATTGATGTTTTTAGGCTACTCATGATGTTTCTTTTGCACCAGAAATTGCATTGTTGTACTGGTTTTCCTTTTCTCTGCAAGTTACACACTTAATTTTATTGGTTTTCCAAGATACAGGCTTGGCCTAGTTTGGAAACCTCTGTATATTTACTCTGTGTCTCCTTCAGCAATGCACTATTTATATTTATATTTAAATTGTGTTACTACCATTGTAAAAGTTTTGTGCAATAAAGAAATATTATATTATATATTATACTGAAGAAATCAGTAGGTAAATGTTTTTGTTTAAACATTATTCCCATGTACCTAAGTACATTAAACTTCATCCACTTTCCATCTGGCATCTAATCGTGCCGTTACAGCCTTCGACCTAATTATAGTGAATGGAAATTTCTTGAATCAATTAACAACGGATCATGTTAATTTTCTCCGATAATCCGATTAGTACAAGAAAAGAATATTTACGCCTACAGGAATCTATTCTTGTGTGGGTTTTTTTTTATTAATTTCATTAAACTGCGAGACTTTTTATCATTTATTTAGGTACCCTTAATGAATTTTATAGAAGAACGAAAAAACTGAATAAATTACCGGCATACCTACATTAGTAATAAACACTCGGTGACTAATATTATATTTATTCGTTGTGACTTTCATTGAACATTTTCTTTTTTTTTGGGATGGACTGTCCCGCTGAACATTTTTTTTCTTATTAGCCCAGAGTACGATGTCATTTCTTACATCAATTTGTCAAAACCTGTTGGTAAACTTAAAAGTAATGTTTAATTTCTGCAAAAAGGCTTTTCAAAAGTGCTCTTAAACTTTTAAGCGACGAAAAAACTTATGTGACGTTTAAAAACAGGCTCAAATGTTCTTAAAATTACTTTTAAAGTTTTTATTCCACGACATTGGTTTATTACAAAAAAGGAAAAATACTAAAGGTGCCTTAAAAAGTCACACTTAAAAACACAAAGTAGGTCAGCGCTTAAAATTGTTGACTTGCGATCCTCTTAGGTTATATTTTCAGAATTTTCGTCAGCGCCATCTTTAAAACCGTAATGACGACCTCATAAAAGTCTATGATAATAGTCTATGGTACCGAGCCTTGGGTGGGCGTATCTTATAATAGTCTTGTAAGGCTGTGTACCCATCAAAGCCTGCTGCGTAGCTAAGAGGTGCTTAAGGAAAATGCTGTCTTTATGTTTACTTTTGTCAAGCCTCGCTCAGCAAACACTGGAAACGATTAGCAGAGTCTGTTTTTTTTTTATATCCACACATCTTTAACAATGGCGAAAAATATAACGATTCCTTAGTTTTGGTTTATTTAAATAATCATAACAGACTGATTGTATATGTTTCTTTAAAATGTTTATTACATCCAAACTTTTCTACAGCAATATCAAACCTTGCTTAAAAACCTAAATTGCTCGAAAAGAAGTTGTGTCAAAAAACTTTAAAAATTATTTTTTTGTTTCATTTAACGCCTACGCTAGATCTCTAGTTTGCATTGCAAATTTTTAGTGTAAACACAGCCTAATAGCCGTAGAATGGTCACATAACCTATTAAGTCTGTAGGGTAGGGTAATGGTTTCATTACGGTGTCTGAAAGCAAGTGTTGGGAATTGCCCCTATAAAATATTTTTAACGCCCCGAACAAAGAACAAAGATTTTCAGAAGATTTAATAAAACGAGATTTTAACATTCAAAGCTCAGTTAAATGGTTAAATGTTAATGTATAAATAACAAAAACATCCTTAAAGCTTTTAGCGCTAATCGGTTTTTATATCAAGAAGAAGATAGACTCCCTGTTTAGGTAATTTGTTTTGTAACTATAACACGTCAAAGTAACGTTTGTTTTAAACGTTATCTAAAGAGAGTTCAATGATTATAAAAAATCCTACAGGATCGTAAAAAGAAGATCTACCTACTTTACCCCAAAATGTGAGGAAGAAGCTATTATAACCAAAAACGAGACGAACTTGTGAAAATAATTCACACACTTTAAAAAGCGGAGCTGAGCGAGCGAGCCGTCATGTTTAATTACAGCCTTAATCGGCTTTGCTTCACACTCGTTCGATTTGTAAGTATTTTAATCGAGTTTGTACCCGATTCAGCCGATCCCGATTTTCATTACGCTTACACCCTTTAAACTAACCGATATTTAAACCGAATCAGCAGTTTGACATTTGAAATGTCACTTTATCGAAAAATCTGACCTTATTTTTGCGATACTTGTACTTGGTTCATTACAAACACTTATACTTATTATAAAGGGTGTGTAATTCAGATAAAAGTTGTTGATAGGTAGGTATTAAGAACGTGGTTGAGGCACATAGCTCGTAGAGTTGATGGCCGTTGGTGCAGAAAAGTTCTCGAGTGCCGACCACGGGCCGGAAGATGTGGTTTGGGCAGCCCTCCCATTAGGTGGACCGACGATTTGGTGAAGGTCGTGGAAAGTATCTGGAGCGCAGGATCAGTCGTTGTGGAAATTTTTGGGGGAGGAGGCCTTTGTTCAACAGTGGACGTCATTTGATTGAAACGATCGAACGTACCTGTATACAAATCTATGATTGACCGTGACCTATGACTTTAACAATTTATAAACCCTGGCCCTTCCTTTATCTAAAAATATCACTGTCAACAGCTCATCACTGGAGGCATTGTAGTATTATGTAAATACACCACGGGGTACGTGAGCGCTGCCCCAGTCAACAATGGGGCCTAAATCCATTCAAAATTAGCCTCCTGCGCACTAAAGGGCGAATAGAATTGTGTTAACGCAATAGCCAAACGCTGAAAGCTGTGCAGCTGACGTGAGCATTCTATTGTTAAGACAAAAGCACATTAAGTCACACTACGGTAGTTGTGTCAGTGTAATTAGTTGTTATTTTGCAACAAAAATGTGGTTTGCTGATGTGCTGTTGACTATACAGGATGTAATTTTGTAATGCCACCTGGAGGGAAAATTTTACTGAAAGAAAACATTCTTTTATTTTTCAAAAGTAAGAGAACTGCATTCAAAGACATAATGACACCTTGTATAATGATAGATTTTTTTGTTGTAAAGTAGCACTAATTAAAACTAAATAACATGCTACAGTGCTTGAAGTGTTACGCTAAGTCTATAAAATAGCTCCAAAGCAACTTTAATTGAAATTTGAACTTAGCAATATTCACCAACTTAGTTTTTCCTAAAACTTCTTTTCGAATTAAAGTCACTCAATTTTCTAACTTGACCCTTAGTTGACCTCTCGTACTTAATTAGAACTAATTAATGATCAATGATAAACCGATAATTAATATTGAGTCTTGGCAATAATTAACATTAGTTAATTATTTTTATAGATTGTCGAGTGGTTAATTATTGCCATCTGTTTAGAGAACTAATAGGTAATTTAGGTCTTCAGTAGTACTTCAAGATGTAAAAAAAACTCATATTAATCATTTATTTCAGCAAGTACGCTTTTAAAAAGCACTTTTACTTTTGTAAGACTATTATCTCGTTTCACATTTATTTAGGATTTTTAGAACCATTTGGTAGCCTTAATTTTAATCTCTACCTGCCCTTTACTTCTGAAACATTGAATTAGTATCGTGAAATTATTTTACATAGGTAATACATACTTAGGCTGGGTTGCACCATCTTACTTTGACAGTAACTAAAACAATAACCGGTGTTTTGTATGGAGTTTTACAGACTTTTGACGTTTGTTAAAGTTAATGTAAAACGATGAAACGCCTTAATGTTAAGATATTTGTAAAACTCTACATTCACATTATGGCTCCTTGTTTTTACTATAGGTTTAGCGCTTAACTCAGCCAGTGCCTGAGGTAAGGGAGGGGCACGGGAGGGGTGACATTGACATAGGTATTATGACGTGACAGAACATACAAAATCTAAAGCACATATTTTGCAGTCTCGCTGACGTTTGACGTCCCGAGTTAAGAGCTATAGTCATATAAAGTCAAGTAAATTATCTGTATTGTATAACTTGTTGGCGCGTTGGACTTTCTGTAAGCCTTCAAGCAGATTAATATTATAAATAAATAAATAAATATAAAAATGCTATACAGGGTGGAATTTTCCACCTGGAGGGAAAGTACTCTTATTACTGTACATAGAAAATTTTACTCAAAGAAAACATTCCTGCATTTTTAAAATGAAAGAGAACTGCATTCAAAGTTTTCGAAATTTTTTTTAAAATTCACCACGCATAGCACACAATTTTCTGTAAATAATTAAAATAATTTAAGATTTCATGCTTTTCCTTTAATTTAATTTGTTAAATTTGTTAGAGAGATTTCATCCTTACTTAACCCTAACGATCGATGCAATAAAATACAGGGTGTAATTTTAACAGATTTTAGTTGGTTCGATTCCCGGGTGTGGCAAGCAAATTTTTGGAAATCTTTGAATGCAGTTCTATTTCTTTTCAAAAATAAAGGAATGTTTTCTTTGAGTAAAATTTTCTATCTACAGTATTAAGAGTACTTTTCCTCCAGGTGGCATTTCAAAATTCCACCCTGTAGAGCTAATCTTGTATTGACAGGTTTCAGGGATATTAAGGTTATATTAAAACGCTTATTTTAAGCGATATTTTACCAAAAAAATTCTCTTCGACTGTATCCAACGTAACGAAAATATCTTTTCTATACTCGTATTCCATTTCATACCGTTTCTTCGAGACAAATAAAGCAAAGATGTCAAGAAAATTGCGTGGGTGGTTTGTGTCAAAGGAAAATAAATATTACTTTGTAAATTCATTATAAGCAGCCTTCGAGGCCAGGGTTGCCAACTCTTTTTACTAGAAATAAAGTATATTCAGGTCTATGAAGAATATTGAACAGTATTTTAGAAAAATTAACAGTATTTTATTTATTTCTTGGTTTAAATACATTTAGTGTTCTGAATAAATAAATACAGGGTGTTTATGGCTATGAGTAATGATGTAAAAAGTATAATTTAGTGAAAAAAAGTATACTACTGTTCAAAACAGTATAGTTGGCAACCCTATTCGAGGCGGTGTGTTGTGAACAAAGTGTAATACGTTTATAAATATTTTTGGTTTCGCACTAGTATTTCCCGCGGCTTTGCTTTCAGGCCTTCATAGGTATTGTGTCTCTTCTTGTAATTATTTCGGCTAATTAACGTGAACATTTCTTTGACATGAGATTTTGCCAAATTATTTAACTATTGGATTTATCACATCGATTAAAATTCCTACCTTCTATTAATGATTTCTGTCTATCCAAAACTCGACAATCTATAAAAATAAATCTCAGGGTCATTTAGACCTAACTCAATGGACCGATGATCTCAAGAATTTACCAATGGCAGTGATAGAAAAAGCGCGAGATCTTGTACGGCTAGCACAAAAAACTTTCGAGTTCGAATGTTATCATACGCAAACGATTCGAAGACGAAAGTTGTTCATGCTAGAGTTATTGCTCCTTCTACAACTATGTAGTTGTAATGATGGAGATAATTAAATTAAAAAAAATCGATACTCAACCTTCGAATTAAACGATAACTTGACAATTTTCAAAATAAGTTTCGTGCAACCATTTTCATACTAAGTTCACTTTACGACGCGTTCAGAAGAAAACTTTACCTTAAATAATCATTTATGAATGTATATGAATAAAAGTCACGCGCGCCATAAGATTAAAATAAAACAAACGCCGATCCCGAGGCCATACCAAACTGTCCGCTGTAGAAACACGTCATAAAACGTCCGAAATGAATTATTAAGACCACCGTTATTATCCTAAGTAAACGAAAAATACTTTGCTAAACAGAAAATGAGCTTAATTATAAGAGAAAATTCGGCCGAAATAAATCAACGACGGAATCTGATGAGGGTCTTGCATTTTAGCCGTCATAATGTGGCAATTTAGTGGATATAGACGATTTTCGACACTGAGGGACTTTATCGTTTTATTAGAGAGGTTTTGGAGCACCTTACATACATTTATAAGTGATGTGAAACGGTGGATGTTTTTAAAATAGTGATCATTATTTTTAACATAAAATAATCTCCGATTTGAAAACGTAGTCACATAGTTACGTAGTGTAGAAAGACCTCCCAGTATTTTAGACGAATTAGGCTGGTTTTAGTGTCACGCGGACCGACCGGTGCGGACTCGCTCCGTACGGCCAATCTGTATGAACTTCTAGGGAGGCGTTTTAGAGTAATGCCAGGCCTGGCTCACTCCGCGCGGTACATCCGATAATTACCTACAGCGAAGCGCCCCGCCGGCGGGTATTATATCAGTCGAGTGTCACGCGCGCGCCCGTCAGGACGCTGGCGTGCGTTGTAGTAACTAATTCTATGATCGAAGTATTATTTAAAAATGGACATAAAGAGAAAGAAATATTATTGTGCGGCGTTCGGGTGTTTAAATTCGAAAAGAAATCTACCGGATTTATCTTTTTTTTCGCTTCCCAAAGATGCTGAAAGGTATGTTGACCATGTAGGTAATCAATAATTCTTAGGATAGTATAGGAACCTAACCTACCATGACTACTGCTCAGAATGCGTTCGTTCGTTTCAGCCAAAATAAATGACGTCCACTGCTGGGCAAAGGCCTCTCCCAAGGTTTTCCATAATGAATGCGTACTTACCTACATACGTACCTCATAACAAATAAGTAGATTAATTATTTTTTTACTAGACACTACTAGACAGCAACCCTAACAGCATAAGAAGAGTTCAGAGGCACGCGATAGAAAGAGACAAAACTTGTAGGTGAATAAAATTGTAGGTACGTAGTGCTGTGCGAGCTGAATTCCACTGTATCGCGTCGTAGCAAGACTCGCATTTATTTAAATCGTCTTGCGGAGTAATCCTTCTGTACCTGTACTATTACTTATTCTGTGGTAATGCGGTCCGGAGGAACCGCTCCGCTCCCTAGCAGTTCATACAGATCGGCTGTGCGGAGCGATCCGCACTGACAGTCTGCGTGACACTAAACCAGCCTTAGTAAAGGTCGCGGGAAACACCTGGATGCGGGCAGTGCAGGACCGGTCGTTGTAGAAATCCGTGATAGGTCTTTGTCCAACAGTGGACGAACAAACGAACGTACTTCGATTTGGCTATTTTTTCAGACCCATTAATTTTGAACCACTTTTTTATCTAAAGCACATGACATTTAATAACCCGTAGCTTATTTGCCATAATAAATCTCAGGCATAGCAAAATATTAACATTGTTGTAATTTAAAGTAAGCCCTAAGCATATCCAACACTACTGAGGTGGCGTATAGTGCGGTCCGGTATGCGAACCACAAATGTATGGGTCAAATGTACTATTTTAATTAAACGTAACGTAATACTGACACTTTACAGAATAGCTGCTTATTACTCTTTGTCCTTTAAAATTACATCATCCACAAGCAATTTTCTCTAACACCCTTATATAACCTTACAAAGAGTCTAAACATCCCTTCAAAGAACTTAATACACCCTTGGAGATAACGACGTTCTTCTTTCGCCCAAAACACAAAAAGGTTCCTAGGTCGTTATTAAAATTGCTAGTGTTGCATAACTGTCGATAGTTTGAATGTAGAGCTGAGTGGATTTAGACAAAGTGACATTCGTCACGGATTAAATTTGGTCATCGTTTCATGTGTTCAAAATGAATAAATAACAGTTTATAAAAATATGAAACGAATTAATTAATTATTTATAAAATGTAGCGAAGCGAACACAAACCTTAAACTGCCGCGAATGTTATTTTGTTTATAAGGTCAGAATATAGATTTTCATATTGTGTCAATTTTACTAATTACGCTTTAGAGTAGGCGCACACCGTTGATTTTTCGTCGGCCGATAGTTTAGTCGGGCAGTTGATCAGTATGGGCATTGGGCATGTATGGGAGAGCGTGCGCACACTACGCCGATTCGATTTGGCTGATTCTTCATACAATTTAAAATCGGGCACAACTATCGGCCAACTAAAAATCAACGGTGTGCGCCTACTCTTACATGCAATACCAAAGTAGGTATAGTATTGTGCATAAGTTACCATTGGTTTTGCCTTAACTATATTTTTCATCGTAGCCTTTTAACTACACGTTTTTCGTACCTGTTTTATCATTAAAAATGTTTATACCAAAAACTGGAAAAGGTTGACATTTTTTTCAGGAATTAACCCTTTTGGTAAAAATACAAGTCTTTTATCGACAGTGCATTTTTTGCAGCACTAAATGCTAAATAAAGGTGCCACTAAAGGGTTTGCAACGCAAAAGGAAAGTGAAAGATGCAAATAAACTGTTGGCTTTTCGCTTATATTTTCACCTTTGCCAACTCAAGGATGGTGTTCGCTATGTTATTATGTTTTATGGGACTTCATAAGGGTTGTTGTGTTTTTCGAATGGTGCGTGGAAGTGTTATAAAGGAGGTACAATGTAGTTTAACTGGACTATGGATCGTATCGTCATGCTATATTGGATTTACGCGTTTCACTTTTACTTGCAATTTTCAGTCTTTGTCTAAAAGTAGTGTCTACAAATCAAATCATCAAAAAAGGTCATAGAGAGTACAAGACGTCGTCGACATGATTCTTTTGAAATAAAGTCGCCGACATCAAATCGCCAGGCTTGGTGTTTGTAGAGTCCTTTAAAATGACTTTTACAGAATTTTGTTGCAATTTATAGAACTGCAACAGGCTTTTTTTCGTTCCATTGACGAACGTCGAAAACATGTAACTACGAAGAATTCGTTTTTCACAGAGGAATTTTGTGACGTTGCAAAAGCTGGCAGATATTTTTTTGTTTCTTGTATCATGGATGCATTTTTGTGACATCGGGAATGTCGAATTCCGATGGAGCTATTCCAAAACGCTGGCGAGGGTGCCAAAGTGGATTATTTTCCAATAGAAGCGCTGCTAGTGTAAAGCTTCGGCCAAACCAACGCGTGCAGCTCGCGTCGGCGATGGCGATGGCGAACACTGCTCGTGCATAGATCGCCGCGACCAATGATAGGACGCGTTGATGTGAACTTAGCGCTACAAATTCATACACGACATCAGTAGCCTAATTTACGCAACAAAACTTCAACAACATGCAAGCGATTTGATCGCTGGAGTCATTTTTCTTAATCACGTGTTAATAGTCCGATAAATCAAATCAAATCAAATCAAATCAAGATATTGTTTCGATTTCGTTTTTATGCGTATTCAATCGTTGCCTCCGCGGTATTCACCTATTACCTATTTTGAAGTTTGGTTCAAGTGATTAAACGTCAAATGGAAAATCGCTAAGTTGCGATCTTATCGAGTAATCGTTCCATCGTGACATGACACGTGAATACGGATTTAGGACTGTTTTTCAATAGGGCGACTTCTAAACGTCAACGAGATTTTGACTGTGTCAAAATATGTGAATTAGGCCACTGATCGTCATCGCCATCGCGCATACGGATTGCACGCGTTGGTTTGGCCGAACATTAACGAAATTAATCTGGCTTGGAAGCCATTTGCGATCGAATGCATCGCTGATGCGCTGTAAAGTGAATTATCTGCCTTTAGTCTTGTTAATGTACTTGATGACACATTATTTAATGGATAATGGTACGAGTTGATGGAAAATGGAACGTTAATAAACTAGTAGATCGGAATTTTTAATGAGTAGGTAGTAGGTATTTCTATTAAAATGGAATAAGTTAAAAATACAGCTCCGTATAATATTGTTTCATAAGTTTTCACACTTCTCATTAATTTGATACAGGTTTAGATTGGACTCAAAAAAGGACACACACCTTTTGACGAAATGTCACTTAAAAGGGGCGAAAAAAGAATTACGTAACTTGAAAAATATCATTCGTTCTTCATCTAAATACCAAGAATTAAAGCTTTATCAGTTATTTTAAATATTAAAACAACTGGTAGAAGTCATGAAATAATATAAAGCATTCAATTCAAATTCGTTACAAAACATTTTCACTGCCTGTCGTAAAACGCCTTGAATATTCCTGTTAATTTATTGCTGCTGTTAAGAAACAATTTACCATCAGAGGTTAAATATTTTAGACGGGGAATGCAAAATAATTATAAGTTGAAGTTGCTTGCATTTAGATATAGTTTTAATTTGATTGACACTAGATTTTCGTACCTATGTACGCGACGTGTTCAAAAACTACAAGTGCTTGGAGTCTCAAATTTTGCATGGGGGTTCCTTTTAGAACGTAGGTCCTCACTAAGACGGGATTTTGCAAAATTCAACCCCTTAGGGGGTAAAACGGGGTTCAAGCGTACAAAATCGCGGGCTGCCGCTAGTAATGTATAACATGAGGCGACATCTTTGTCAAATATCCTTGTCAATTACACTATTATCTCTGTAGTAAATAAAAAGTATTAAATAGTAAGTAATGATTTGATTTGAATTCGAATAAAAGGCCGTAGGTGGTATAATTTATACTGGCTACTTATAGCTCCTAACAATGATCATGGAGGATGAATAATAAAAGTAATCTCGTTAATCATCGAATTTAGAACGATGAAGAATCTAGATGAAAAATTCTAGGTAAATAGTGTGCCCATTAATTGCATTTAACCCTTAAAACTACTTTCGTGTCTACAGGATTTCCGTTACTCGAATAATGGAAGGTACGTGTAATGGAACGTAGTCTGTGGGTAATAGGATATTCGCTCTGTGGTAGAGCTCTGACGTGCACTGAGTTTGAGAGGTTTGGAACTTGGTAAAGTTTTGCTCAGTTAGAAGCTTTGGTTTAAATTGTACAAACGTAGGTAAATACTGTGGCGCCTTGTGTACTGTAGTGTTTGTTTGCAATATAATCCGGGCCTTTTCAAGGCAAGAGCGAATAGGCACTTACAGGGCAGATATGTACCATCCTAGACTGCATCCCACTTAACACCAGTTGCGATTGTGGTCAAATACCTGCCTTGTAATGCATAAAAAATATAATTGCACTCATATAGCGGTCGCTCTACTATACACTACATACATAGGGACACTTATACGTATTATTAAATATTTATTTCCTAAAATATTTTCGTTGCCAAAATAAAAGAAGAAGAAGGGATCATTTCTTAAGTGTCAATTAGGATACTTTANATACTTTATTTATAAAAATACTTCTGTAAGGTTACAGATAACAAAATACTTGTTACGGCTGAAATAATAAATAAAATTAAATCCCTAGAAAAGCCCAAAGTTAAAACTACAGAATAAATACCCACTAACGAGTAAAAATACTGAAATGTAAGTTATTCAATTTTTATGAAATCAATAGAGAATTGTTTCCATGATATTTATGGGTTTCTTCCCAGCTTAAAACACATAGAATAAGGATACTAAAGACACAACAAAAGCTGCATATCCTTTATGATCTTTGCCTGTTCCAAGTTTAAACACGAGTGAGTTCACGTCAGACAAAGGTCAAGTGAAACGGAACACCGTGATAGTGTCTATTGTACAGTCCACACGCGAGACAGAACTTTATCGAAGTAAATTATCTGAGAACACTGCAGCGGTTAGTTGATAATGCCGGGCAATGTACTGTGACATGGTTCTATATATTCTGTTATTTACATAGTGGTGGCACGTGCGGTAAATTATAAGCTGAAAGTTTAGGTTTCATAAACTGTTTTCATAAATTACTTTTAAATCATGACTGATTGGGAGTGAGCTTTACATTGTGTGGTGGCTCGCTACTGTTCGTTTTTCAAACTTACGCCCGTTTTGTCAAACGATGCTTGCTTAAGTAAAACAGCAAATCGAACGCACAGCGTTGAATAGAGCTCTGTGATTGGTTCGTATGTCACCCTGTGCGTCCACGCGCACTGTGAGACCTCATAGTAATGTTTGTAAATACGGGCGTTAGTTACCTCCCTCTTAACACTATTCTATGCTATTCTATTCCAACAACCTTGGGTATAATTACAACTCCAAATGTGACCAGCTGTAAATTAGAATTAATTTTAGTTGGTTCGTTGTATAACTCAAATTGTGGAGCTGAAGTTTCAGTTTCAATTACCAAATGTTGGGTAGTTAGTACATTATTTGCAATGGCGGTACTTTCGAGCGAATAATTACGGTGTTGGAACTTGTTTAGTTATTATCACGNGTAATGTATGAAGAAAGAGCTTCTTTTCTGTACCTACCTATGCCCGTGTAATTTTGATCGGTGTCAAATCGGAGTTTTCGTGCGGGGTGCGCGAGTGTTGTGCGAAGCGTGAAGGTCAAACGCTCAAGGTCATTGAGGACTCTAATCGCCTTAAGCTGACAACAATGTGTGTTATCCGGCTCGAAGGACCATATTTATGAAACCTAATATAAACGAATTTTCTTAATTTACTGTAAGCCACGATAGATCGTTATTTTAACATAAAAGTTTCCCGGCAACTATGTATAAAATAATCTTTATACAGCGTGTATCTGACGGCGTGTAAAAAAATTAAAGAGGGAATTCAGTTACAGATTCTGATTCCGAATCAAGAAAAAAAAATAGTAGGCTTATTTTTTTATCAAATAATCCTCACTTTTCTCGACTCATAGTAACCGCGTTGTAATAGTAAACGCGGCTTTACCCGAATCCACAGCGCGCGTGCTCGCCGTCTTTCGGCGCGCTTCAAACAAACACCGCCACGTCGCCGGCGGCTCGTTTGAGAAGCCGCCGTCCATTTGTGCTCAGTTCATTTTTTTTACACGTCAGATACACGCTGTATGTTTCTCTAATTTATACAAGTCGCAACATTGAAAAATTATATCAACGACTGACGTCACTAAAGTAAGTTATTTTACAGTGCATTTTTAAATTCAATTGACTGAATGACTATTTATGTGAAATCAAATAAACTATTTCAGGAATTAGTTGCGACCAATTACTGGCCCCCTTTCGAATTTGGACTTTACACCAATGCCATTAAATTCAAATTCAAGTAAATTGTCGTGTGTGTAAAAGGATACAAGTCCGTCGAAGTCCTCGCCACACCACTGCAGTAACTGCTTGAGTCGCGTCCGGTACTTGTTGCTTGTGGACTGCGTCTCGCCGATGAGCGCGGAATATGTGCAGAAGACCACGCCCTTTTTGACATTGCCGTTGACCGCTGATGAGATCTTGGCGTATTTGAACTGCGGGAGAGGAGATACTGTTTAGTACAGATGCTAATATGGTATTCAGGGTGTTCAAAAAAGAGCGTGATAAACTTGAGGAGACGATAGACAAAGCCTAGGCGCTTTTTAGTTGGCCGATAGTTGGGCCTAGATTTTAATTTGTATGAAGAATCGGCCGATACCAAATCGGTGTAATGTGCACACTTTCGTCTCTCCATATTGATTAACAGCCAGATCCAACTATCGGCCAACTAAAAATCGGTGGTCTGCGCCTAGGCTAATGATGACCATCTATAAAAAAATACTTTAGTAAAAGTATCACCATTTCAGATACGATTTTTTTATGTTTTTTAAAATCCCCAAGTTTGAGCCTATCTCTTGTTGCTGTGTGTACAAATGACCAGATATTTTTCAGGAAGAACAAGAAAAATATCTGCAATAATAATTATCAGGTTATTTAGTCTATAGTGCAAGAGGATAACCCTCTCTGATATACCAGAAACAAGAAAGGATTTAGCCTATACTCCCCACCCTGGCCAGACAGGTTGGGGAGGCCTGATGGTCTCATTTTTCTCCCTTAGCCCCATGAAATCAACTGAAAAAGAAATCCACTTGATACAATCATAGCTTAGCTGAAGACGAGTATGACATATAACTGCTTATTGTCCACGTCCACGGACTGGAGGCTAGGTACCGGAAAGACCAACGACCTCATAAAGGTAGCAGGAAGGCGCTGAATGCAGGCCGCCACCAACCGGCCATTGTGGAAATCGTTGGGGCCTATGTTCATCAGTGGACGTCCTATGGCTAAAATGATGATGATTTGCTGTCCAAAATGTCTATTATACCTTGTTCAACGGGTGAACCTCAATCTTCCCCGCGCCGATGTCCCTCAGATCCCTCTCCGCGTCATACTTCAGATCGTTAGACACTGAGACCCAGATGGCGCGCTTGCGGCCCTTCAGGTAGTTCTCGAAGATGATGCCCGCGATCGTGCGGCCTTTTCCCACGCCGGCACCGTCACCTGTGGACAACATTTTAGTTGGTTATTTTTTTATCTACTACAACGAGGAAGCTTTTGGCCTGCATCTCACCTGATGAAATGAAACACCTAATGAAATATAAATAAAATAATAAAGTATTCATGGGATGGGCTTATAATGCCAAAACTATGAATACTTACAAAGATACAATAGACTATTTTGAGACACGTCATCCTTTGTATCCGTCTATCTTTTATAGTCTGGTCTGCAAGCACGTAGAATTTTGTCCAATGACCCCAAGCTACCCACCGTTGCTTGGGGTCATTGGACAAAATTCTACGTGCTCACAGACCGGGCTTTAGGTGGTGCAAGCTTCACAAACATTGTAGCCATGTTAATGAGGCACGTATAACCGCGAAGTTCTATGGCCAGGGTATGCAAGCCCACCATAGCGCGGAAAGCAAGACAAAATTCTGCGGTAGTCTATTGGTACATTAAAACTGCAAATACTCTTTCTTCTCCGACGCAGGACTGGTGACAGTGAGAACAGAGCTATACGCCCGTTTTGCTCGTTGATTCTGCTCGTCTGTGTCATATGCCACATTCCAAGGCTCCTTGGACTAAGAGAACTGGGTACAATCCGAGTACAGTAAGCGTCAAATAGTTCGTGACACTCAATGTGGGCAAAAAGTTGATAACACAACCTTATTCCAACTGTAACAAAGACGCATTGCGAACTTTTTGGCTACTTTGGGTGTCACCAACATTTGACGCTGACTGTGCATGTCAAGGCCTGATATCCTCACCGATAAGGAACCCGGCCCGGGAGCCGTCGGGCAGCTTGTGCTCGTGCGCCTGCGAGGCGTAGACCACGGCCTCCAGCTGCAGCGCCGACAGCAGCCCGTTGCGGATGGTCTCGTCCGGCAGGCTGAGCTTGTACGTCACGTCCACAGGCTCCACGGAGGAGGGACGCCGTCTCGACTAGAGGGAGGCTATCTCAACTAGAGAGGAGGCTGTCTCGACTATAGAGGGAGGCTGTCTCAACTAGAGAGGAGGCTGTCTCAACTAGAGAAGTCTGTCTCAGCTAGAGAGGAGGCTGTCTCAACTAAAGGGGAGGCTGTCTCAATAGAGTGATGGCTCTCTCAACTAGAGGGAAAGGCTCTCTCAACTAGAGGGAGGCTGTCTCGACTAGAGAGGAGGCTGTCTCAACTAAAGGGAGGCTGTCTCAACTAAAGGTAGGCTGTCTTAACTACAGAGGAAGGCTGTCACAACTAGAGGGAGGCTGTCACGACTAAAAGGGGAGGCTGTCTCAATTACTCCGCGTACACATCATTCCTGTGGCATCAGCAACCCTCACCGATAAGGAACCCGGCCCGGGAGCCGTCGGGCAGCTTGTGCTCGTGCGCCTGCGAGGCGTAGACCACGGCCTCCAGCTGCAGCGCCGACAGCAGCCCGTTGCGGATGGTCTCGTCCGGCAGGCTGAGCTTGTACGTCACGTCCACAGGCTCCACGGAGGAGAGGGACGCCGTCTCGACCACTGGGTCGGGGTGCTTGCGGCCGAGTTTTACTGTAAGATAGAACACACTTTATTGTACATCACACAAGACAAGGAAAGAAATAAATATGCACAATTTAGGCAGTAAGACATGCAATAAAGACAGAACTTGATCGTTGAAACACTGTTTTTTATGTTAGGCTACGGTCTCCTATTAGACGCTATACGCGGCGAACGACGTCAGCGTCAAACGTTCCTATTAACATCCATACGCCGACGTCATTGTAACGAGGCCTATAACATGATGCTGTACGCGGTCTACGGCTTTTATAGGAGACCACAGCTCAACACAATAGAACGTCAAAAAGTCAATGTTCAAAATATACTTATGTTTTACTTATTAACACGAAAAAGGTTATTATTTATGTTTTTCTTTGTTTACGCCGATTTATGTATTAGAGGCATATCTTACATTTTGGAGGCATATAATCTGCGTATGTTTCAGCGACCCCCATCTCTTCATCATCCACTTCTTCTTCGTCTCCGGGCATCTAAAAAAGAACATTATTTTAATAAAATACATATAATTAATCGAAATATCTCTATTCTACACGTACTTACAGTACCTATTCAACATACACGGAACCTCTCGAGCAGTTGTAACTGCTTCGGGCGGTTGACAGTACCGTGAAATTTCAATTGACAATAACTGCAAGAGCGGTCCGTGTATGTTGATCACTGGCTAACTGCTCAAGCTGTCCATGTATGGCGGGCCTAAGATACAAAGTGTTGGCCCGCCTTGAGCTGCCCCAGGTGGTAGCCGCGCAAACTGTCCCAGCATGCCTGTTTTGAAAGGCCCGCCCATGCCGGACGCAAATATCTGGTTCACAATACTGAACCTTAACAGTTAGAACACAAAGTACACGTTACCTTGTCAGGCTGCCACATGCCAGCCGCCTTGGGTTGCCCCCATGGGGGTAGCTGCGCAAACTGTCCCAGCATGCCCGCCCATGCCGGACGCTAATATCTGGCTCACAATACTGAATCTTAACAGTTAGAACATAAAGTACACGTTACCTTGTCAGGCTGCCACATGCCAGCCGCCTTGGGTTGCCCCCAGGGTGGTAGTTGCGCGAACTGTCCCAGCATGCCCGCTAGAGGCCCTCCCATGCCAGACGCCAGTATCTGGTTCAGGTTTTGTAGCAGGTACGAGTTCATGCCGGGCATTGTGCCCACCATTTCCACTGAGAACGAGAGATATTGAGTTAAGCCTTGCTGTCCACGGCAGGGTAGCGTACTGTGTACGCGTCTTTGTACGTTTGGTGTACGCCTGTAGAAAATGTCGCTTACGCGACGCTGCCGCTCCGTCGACAGAGTTACATTTCTTTATAGGCATACAATGTCGCGTACGCGTCTAGTATGCCACGCCACTGTGGACAGTGACGCTTAAGACATTTAAAGGGGTGTACGAGCAACATTTTTCGCCAATATGACAGCAATATTGTGTCAGTATAGCGGCAATCTACGTTGGATAGGGAAAATGCTGATGTTTTGACAAGTTGTACCAAAACATTGTTGCCCATATTATACTACTGTAAAAATGTTGTTCGTTCAGAAGACTTACACCCGTATT
This sequence comes from Ostrinia furnacalis, assembly GCF_004193835.3. Lineage (NCBI taxonomy): Eukaryota > Metazoa > Arthropoda > Insecta > Lepidoptera > Crambidae > Ostrinia > Ostrinia furnacalis. The sequence continues at coordinate 122,746 of NW_021131247.1, read as the reverse complement.
CACAAACGATGCTTGCTTGAGTGAAGCAGCAAATCGAACGCACAGCGTTGAACAGTTCTGTGATTGGTTCGTGTGTCACCCTGTGCGTCTACGCGCACTTTGAGATCTCATGGTAATGTTTGTGAATACGGTCGTTAACTTGATAAGGTCAATTCTTGAAAGCATTTCGTTGAACGCCCTATCAGCGCTATTTGTCTCGCTCTCTCATGTTAAGGTAGAGCAGAAAATGGTGAAATCCATTAGGATCGATTGCTGTAAAGATAAGAATGCTCTATAATTGGCTTTCTAATGGAATTAATTACATAAGAATTGATTAATAATGAAAATGAAAAAAAAATGCGTCTAAAACGCAATAGAGCGCATCTACGCAATGTCATTACGCATGTCAGAAGCTTACTAAGCTTACGAATGACAGCACATCAAGCCAAACACTATCTTATGTGATAGTTTTTATATTTCAACAAAAATGCAGTCTGATATCCTATGAACTGTACAACTCTGTCGGAGGCCATAAATTTTGTTTTTAGAGAATTTAATAACAGGCGATTTAGAGCGAACTGCTTTCAAGAATTGCATTTATGAAATATACTTTGAAATGGCTCCTCAAATGCGAGTTTATTAAAATTTGATTACGGGGATTTCAGATTTGGATTTTTATGTCTCTCAGCTATATTTTTAACCGGCTTAACTTAACCAAAGCGAGTATCACACCGACTACTTACTGACCGAAATGCAATGATATTTTTTTAAGATTTTTATTTTGACTTTTGAACTGCAAATCGCTGCTTGATTCCATACTTTTACTTTACTTTCTGTACAAGGAATACTTTTATACTGTTATATCAGTCACTTTATAGATAAAAAAAGAAAACCGCAAATGAGAAGCCCTTTAGTTTAGTATACAGATGTAGGAAAAAATATTTTATAACGCAGCAAATACACCGAAAGCTTATAGTTCAAACATTTATACTCCAAGTCTACCATTCTTCAGAAAACAACCAAATAACATGAAAAACTGATAAAAAAGGAAAATAACTATTGTTCAAAATGCATACACAACAGGATACAGATCGGTATCTAACTTTCATAAAGATATTTACATGACAATGTTACGGTGAAGGTTAAAACAGAATTTATAACAAGATTCTATAAAGTACTAAAGAACAAGAAAAAAATCATATCAGTACATTTAAAGTCAAATAATAGGATGCAATAAAGAGAATCAAAATAGCTCATTAGTAAGAAATTAAAAAGTAATTAAGTCAAAAATAATAAATAAAACATAACAATCGAGTGCAAATAAGCCTAAATCTACTGTAAATACATCAACATCCCACAAGACAAACAGTATTCAATGCTAAATACTACGACCACAAAACAAAGTGCTCCAATACTACGACCATTATTAAAATAACATAATTTATCAAATCAAAAAACCATTAAATGTTCTACCAATATAATATCTCCGATAGTCATTTGACGGCTCGCTACAACAACTTCGAACATCAGAGTTTAGGGGCACTCCAGACATGCCACTTTTAGCATCAGAATCGCGCGTTTTAACGACTCTCGATGAAGCATCACGATTTCGCCACTTCTTGCGTTCGGACTAGAGGTGGGCGCCACGCCGGCGCGCCGCCGCCGCCGCGAATTTTTTCACGCCGCCGCCGCCGACGAATAGCTGTCGGCGCGCCGATACTGATACTGTACCAACTATTTGCAATTTATTCCTCTCCTATACTGTGCTAATTTGTGTTTCGAACGCAGATTTTTTTTATTGAGTTGAGCGACTATTCTAGTTCAATAAAGTCCTAGTATCACTACGACCGGCACCGATCTATTGTGATCGGCGCTATCTTCCTTACAGTTCGTCTTTGAGTCCTGCATCCATTAGGAATTGCAGTATCTTTTGGGGGGCGATATGTTTTACATCTTGTGGGCTTAGGATGTGTTTGCCTAGGTGTAAGCTCCGCTTGCGCATCGAAGGTCCGCAGCCGTGAGAATATGTGGTGGCGTTTCATCTGCCTCTTGGCACATCCTGCGCGTTCTTGATTCGGACAGTCCCATAGTGGACGAGTGCTTGTTTAAGCTGCAGTGTCCAGTGAGGGCTCGAACTAAGATGCGCATTTTGATCCTACTCAGTCCTATAATCTGCTTAGAGCATTTTCGGTCATAGGCTTTTATGAGAGCTTTGGAATGAGTTAATCCTGGCGTGTCTGACCATGCCTTAAAGGATTTGTTTTAATAGATGTTCTCCAGGGTCATTCAAGCGAGACTTTTGGGAATGCCACAAAAGGGTTCTTGACCATATTGTGTTCCCCCTCCGCTCGTCGCTTAGNAATGGTTAAATAAATGTACCTTAACATTGTATTTATCAGCCAGCGATAATACGGGAAGCACAGTCTGATGGGATATCCGAATTTGTCCAGTGTAAAAGTACCTGAAAAGACCAAATATAAATTGGCATATTTCTTAACATAACCATGATTTGGAACTTGAAATTGACTGTCTCAGATGGGATTAGAACCCGTAATCTTGTCACCCCTATGAAAACAAAATTCCTATTATAAGTATGTGTTATCAATATCATAGGGGTCACTTAAAATTAGGGATTGATGGTGAAAACGAGCATTAGACGCCTTCACATTAAAGGTAGCCTTTCGAACTAAGCGTCACAGACGCACCGTCTTTAGGTTTGGTCTTGTGCCACCAACGCCGCGTCACTAACTCGCTTCGAAAGGCTACCTTTAAGACCAAAGCTAAAGACGCTGCGTCTGTGACGCTTAGTTCGAAAGACTACCTCGAAGATCAAAGCTAAAGACGCTGCGTCTGTGACGCTTAGTTCGAAAGACTACCTTTAGGCGTTAGAAGCGCGACAGCAGCGCGGCAGCGGCGTTTTAATAATGTGAAGGCAAGAATTCGCTGTCTTAAAGTATGAAATTATCGGCAGCGCGTCTGTAGCGGGTTTGTCGCGCTGCTAAAGTCGCCTAAATGTAAATGTAATAACGAATCCCGCGCGCAGACGCGTTGTCAGTGTGTTGTGCCGCGCGTGTTTTCTATACAAACTGAGGTACTTGCATACAATAATTAAATCTGTCGTCCCGCGTACCGCGGCGGAGCGCGGTGTAGTGTGATAATCGCCTTAGTGTGGAAATTTTTTTAATAGTGAATTACTTCAAAAAATGCGGGAACACAGAAGCGGCGGTTGGTGTCTCCTGCAGTACCACGCGGCTCTCCCGCCATTCGCTCCATTCACGGTTCATCAACATGACCTGGAACAAAATTGTAAACATTTTTTTATACTTTTAATAGTTTACTTTATTTTGTGTTCATCAGTTCTCAAAAATGTAGAATAGAATAATCTTTGATACTAGCACAGTATATATATGAGCTAAAGCAGTACGGAAACTAGGCCCTTTCGGCGAGTTAAATACCTACACTTCAATTGAGTGTGAGGGTTGTCGCGCGGAGTCGTCCGCGCGCGTCCCTTTGTCTGAAGTTTTTAGAGTGACTAGACATTCAGCTCATTGGCTTATAACAATACCGTTTTTAACGTTTTAGATTTTTCTCCATTAACAGTACTTAGTTTTCAAAAAAAATGTGTAAGGTAATAAAAAAAACGTTCAACTATTCAACATAATACGATGTCTTTATTTTTTGTTAGTTAGGTATAAGAAGTTACATATAAACTAGCAAATCAAAATCGAATCAAATTACTTATCAAATAGAACAGATAAATTGTTAAGAAGCGTAATTACGTAATTAATTAAGCATTTTATTTAAAAAGTAATATCAAACTATTTTCACCTTTCATTAAACGCAATACACTCGTGGCATGTTTTTAAAAATACAGCGGACAGCGCATGCAATACAATTATTATTAAATTAAAAACACAACGCGCGCGACACCCGCGACGGATGGACTGCGAGGTTCGCTTAGAGCTCGTGTAAAGCGTGCGTCTGTGTGCGTGAGTCTGATTTCGAGCGTTTGTATGAAGCTTCCGTACTGTTTGATTTATCTACTGTGGCTTTACATTGTGTGGTGGCTCGCTACTGTTCGTTTTTCAAACTTACGCCCGTTTTGTCAAACGATGCTTGCTTAAGTAAAACAGCAAATTGAACGCACAACGTTGAATAGAGCTCTGTGATTGGTTCGTATGTCACCTTGTGCGTCCACGCGCACTGTGAGACCTCATAGTAATGTTTGTAAATACGGGCGTTAGTTACCTCCCTCTCAACACTATTCTATGCTATTCTATTCCAACAACCTTGGGTATAATTACAACTCCAAATGTGACCAGCTATAAATTAGAATTAAGTTTAAGTTCGTTCGTCGTGTAACTCAAATTGTGGAGCTGAAGTTTCAGTTTCAATTACCAAATGTTGGGTAGTTAGTACATTATTTGCAATGGCGGTACTTTCGAGCGAATAATTACGGTGTTGGAACTTGTTTAGTTATTATCACGATACATAATATAAACTTCTCAAAAGCCTTACATAAGTTCGTCGCTTGCCTCTCCAACTGACATTTTTTTTCTAAACTGAGTTATCTACACCATCTTAATCAATTTTGCAAGACGAATCGATCTGTCTAATCGCCTGAAAATTTTGCAAAATGTCAGTTACGTTAGAGAGGCAAGCGACGAGTTGTGAGACTATAAGGATTAGTTGTTTTGTTTATACTTGCATGCGTATTCGTAAAGATTCGATTCAATCAAATAACGTCCATTGCTGTACAAAGGCATCCTCTAAGGATTTCTTTAGAGCAGTCCTGGGCCTGCCCGCATCTAGGTGCTTCTCGCGACCTTCATTAGATCGTCGGTCCACCGAGATTTAATGATTTATCAAAAGTTTAAATGCACACCTTGATTGCCTTACACGCACCCTTAATTTAAAACTCCTTTTATGTTCTTCTGATTAATGTAATTGCAGGTAAAATAACAGTTTAACGTACTTTAAGGACATTTATGCCAAAATTGAGACGTATTTTTACAAATAAATGTTCAGAGTTACATTAACAATCCACCTGATTGCTATTTGCACGAGCTAGAGTTATTTCGGTACGCAATAGTTTGGTAAAAGTCCGATAAAAGCCAGCCGGATCAACCTCCCCTGATGTATTATGCATAAGCCACAGTTTCCGAGTAAATACATACATCAGGCCCCATCCTATTTCGATTTTCCACTTCAGGACACATTTGAAATAACCGCAACGGTCTTGGTGAGTTTAATTTTGTGTTACTTTGTTGACCGATTGACCGATGCTTCGGAATGACGTCGTTTTGAGAAAGGAGATGGCATAATTTGGAGATGCTTCAGTACTTATGCGTGCGGTCTTAATACTGTAATAGTGTTAAAAAGATTATGAGATAATGTTAAGGCTCCTTGAGCCTAAGGGTAAACCCGTATTTTATTAGCGTTTGAATTTCATTTATTTTGCTTAAAGATTTGACAATAATTCTGTAAGTACTCTTTAATAGTTTCTAAGGCCTCTAGATAGTTCATCTACATCATTATCAATTCTCAAAAGACTCTCTCGATGAATGCTGAGCTGAAGTCTTCTCTGGCAAAATGGCAAAAGCACTTGTTCATCTTCTTTTGCACTGTTTTTGTCTTAAATTCATAAGACAAGTTAAAGTTATTTAGTCCATTCTATTCTTGCATATATCTTCAAAGTTAGCATTGAAAGAAAGACAGCACATCACACTGCTTAGATTGACGCCCTACGTAAACTCTCACAAAGTCATTTACGAACTAATAAAGAAGTTCAATAGTACACAACTTCTGTTTCCAAAACAAGTCCGTAACATGTTCTAAGTATGTCATAAGTGAGAGCTTTCGCAGTTAAAAATAGCTGAGCGTTTGCTTTAAGCAACCAAACAACTCTTGGCAGTTTTTCGCTATCTCATCACCATCTGGAGTGTCTCTCAAGCTTGGTGCACGACTGAAGCGAAGAAGTAAAATACATTTTTCTTTTACTTTTTTCTTACCTTAACTCCGAACTCTTCCTTCTATGTTTTTCTGATCAATTGCGTTGCGGGTCCAATGTCAGTATAACCTGGGTCTAGACAAAGTGCAAATTATAATCGCAAACCAGTCGAAAAGTAGTCGAAAAGCCCCTTTTTGTATGGAGTTTTGACGGATTCGATTTTCGATTCGATCAAAAAGTGCCATATTCCCCCGGGATAAACTTGACCTTTACTGATTGGGATTTTATTATCGGTCAAGCTGTAGATCCTGGCTGCACAGGAGTTGCAGCGGTGGGAACGAGAGGTGGGAATAGTCCCGTTTTTCTTTTTTTTTCATAAATAATTTTAGTGATTTCTATTGCTGATAGTTACTTGAGGTAAGCTAAATATGCTTGTGTCACCACAATAGTCGGCGGCTGGGTTCGAACTAGAGTCTTAAGTTGAGGTGACTTTTGTGACGATATTTTGTTACAAAATTATATGTATATTCTGCCAATTATACATTGTATACTGTAAATTCTGTAGTTCTGCTTGATGTGCCTTCATCTGCCCACATGCTATCATGTTCTTGGAAAATTGTAATATCTTCACAGTAAATCTAATTTCAGTTCAAATATAACGTGAATGAACGGAACTTCTAAGTATTCTGTCTGTCTGGTTGTTCCATTTTTACATGAGTTAACTACTTAGTAGGTACTTGTTTTTTTTGTAGTAGGAAAGCTCTTAGCTCTTGTTACAAATTAGTAGGTACTTGAAAAGTTTTTCTCATGTGAAGTTTATGAACATTTTTATATTTATTATGCTTTTGGTAAGATAAAGTGTTTTTAATCATATTGTATAATTTCTGTGACAAAACAAAATCCTTGTGGCTGGCAAAACAAACCCAAAACATACAAACTTTCTAAGTATTCTATTTATATACCATCTGACATTATTTTGACATAGTTCCTATAAGGAAAGTAAATACGATTAATGGCTGTTCTAAAGAATACCGGGAACAGAACTTACCAAAATCATCTTTATGTTTTTTCCGTTAACATCTGTAGCCAGAACTCTAAATATAGCGCCGCCCGCGCCTTGGGTTGACGTAATAATGTTAATTATGTCTTAATGCAACGGAAGAAGGATCCTTATTGAATGAGAGCCTGTTTAGGGCAATTTAGGGGAAATTTGATTTTCGTTTATTAATTGTGCTAAGTTGCTATTAGGCGTGTAATGTACTTTGTGCCCGATTTAGTGCCGAGAGGTAATTAGTAGAATTAGTAGATTGTTGAACTACCTATAGATGATAGATAGGCTAAGACTAGACAAGAGGGGCTTGAAAGGTCAAGGGTTATGATTTCTTTACAAATGGGCACTCGGTCTTAATATTTTAACACACAAAATTTGATCCAAAACAGGCATAGATAAGAGCTTTTTTACTTGTTTTGAACCTTATAATAATAAAGTATTTTAGAGATTGTGGGTAGAAGAGATACTTGACAGATAAAATCACAAGTTTTTGTTACATAGCATATATAATAATTTTTATAGTCAGACGACTTTTAAAACTTTATCGAAATAATGGGAAAATGTCTTAGTATATTTAGTGACAAAACTCTATTTCAGGACTCCATTGGTCAATACCAATATAGAAATAAGGTGTTAATACCCCCTTCTAAGTAGCTAGGAGGTAGGTAGTGGTATGGCAGGCTATATTGGGTCGTGTACTTGGACGAATGTCGTGTATGTAGGTATATGTCCCCTGAAAAAGGCTACATTCTAATAAACAATAGAGTTATGGTATAGAAATATTTGGTTATCTACATGTATTAGGTTTTAATAAATATCAAAGCAGTGTGATTGCCTTGTGCCTTATGAATACAATTTCTCTGGTGACAGTAGATGGCTCCAATGCAAATTAATTACATTGGCGTGTTTGTATTTGGAATGGAACATCAATATGCTGTTATTAATAATAATAATTATTCATTGGAATGTGAAATGAGATTGTAATAATTATAGAGCAGAGTAGGTACATAACTGTACATAATTTATTTATGCAAATAGCTAGCTAGGGACTGAAACTGGTTACTATTGAACTCTTTTTTGGATACAATGACCTGGGCTTCATTAAGTCAAGAGTGAATAGATTCACTGATTAGATATGACATACATATATCCAGCTTAGACTGCATCTACATTTAGGTAATCAGGTATAATTGTGGTCAAATATATTGGTAGTGAAAAGGCAGGTTGCCTTAATACGTACCTACACGCTACGAAACCATACAGTTTATCTTGAAATACTGTACTCCACACAGATGCCAAAGCCAGCTGATCTTCAAATCAATTCTTTTTGAAAGAAGTCAAGGAATAAAATGTTATTGTGAAGCCATGACCTATTAAATTTCGATTGATTTGTTGGGAAAGGTGTGTTCCCCTCATGAGGAAAATAAGGGAAAAGGGGTTGGATGAAGCCCTTCGTGACTTGGGGTTACCCAGGGGAGTACTGTTGCCCATCTCAGCTAAACCGTCAAAACTTTTTTATACTTTTTAAAGTTTAACAAAGTTGCAAAAGAGCTGCTATGATGTAGTGTGGAATGTTATTATCGTCTATTTATAGAAGTTTTTTTTAAGTTTAATTGAACTTATGGCTGATTTTCAACTGCCGGATATCTTTTAGCTCAAGAATAAAATTGTCATTTTGACATTTATCCCACAAAGAAACTGACAATTGGGCAATTTAACTACTTACTAAAAATAAATTGCTAAATAATAACTTACTAAAACTTTCAAAGTCTATGCAGCTTAATTTGTAGTTCTATAAAACAAGATATAAACATAGTATGTATTGTATACACGCATTACTGAAAACCATTAGTGCGGTCGCCTTTGTAATACGTTTGAATTACGATTCAAGTACAGTGGTGCACAAAAGCGCTTAGAATTTCGTAAATGAAACTTAAAATGAAAGTGCTATTAAATTTTAATAAAAGGTATTTTAGTGAATGCGCTGAAAAGAAGTCGAAGAGGGTCATTGAAAAATTTAAAAAAAATATTTAAAGGTACTAAGTAGGTGTGGTGTAGGTGGATTTTAACTAAAATTACTTAGGGGGTCTAATCAAGGCGAAATGTTCAAGAATTGACTCAGTTGGGCTTAAGGCTTAATATGTAAGAAAATGAGAATTCAATATTTAAAGGATAAAGTAGAAACAGCTGCTGGCTATTCCTGAATCAACTCAATTATTTGAAGAGAATTTAAGAATTAAATTAGACGCACAACAGCTGGGTTTCCGTTAAAATACTGACTGGAAAATAATAATTCTGTGAAGGAAACTGATATGTATTTGACATAATATAACGCAACAACAAAGGTTGCTGTGACTTTCTGTTGTAGTTTTGACAAACAGGTGCCTAAAACTTACGAGGAAACTTTAGCTAGTGGTAAGACTAACCTATCTAAAGATTTAAAGATAAAAGCAAATGTAAATATACACCTGCCCCGTCATAACGTTAATCCCTTAAAGCTTTTGGAACAAAGAAAACAGGAAAACGTCGCCATCTTTACAGTCAAAAAGTTATTTCCCTCTCCGACGAAGGCTTTATTTAATTAAACAAATCATGTTACTATTAATAAATCTGCCATAACGTTTCCTACTGGAATTCCAAATAATATTCTGCCTCAACAGCTAAACTTTGAAGTTATGCCACGATCAATTTGCTTAGCGCAAAATTTGGATCTGTTCTACAGCTAAACTATACCATCTCTTTTTATCAAAGGACGAGTGAGAGAGACAGATGGATCTTTAGATATTGAAGAGGTTTTTGAAGTAGGACCCCATGGTCCAGGATCGATATAACTGCTTAAGTTTCCTGCCGTTCCAGGCGAAGTCATTTGCAACTGCTGAGAAGGTAAATCTGTATTAATTTCTCATCGGCGTAAGTAGGATTAATGCTGGAATGGAGCCGTAACAGCTGTGGAAGGAGTATATCCTTTTTTACAAATAATAAATTAATATAAAATTCCTGAAGTTTACTGTCACTGTCTACGTAGACAGCATGAATTGAACGTATGTGCAGTGCAGTGCAGTGATAAACTTGACTCTAATAACGAAAGTAACTCTATAACCCTTGATTAATATTGGTAACGACGAGGCCTATGTTCAGCAGTGGACGTCCTATGGTTGAGATAATAATGATGATGAATAAAATGCCTATAAACTTGAAAGCAATTGTAAATAGCACTTTTTTGCACGATTGTGCGTACCTACTGTATTGTAAAACAGCGAACCGACGTGGTGTTACGCTAATGGACTGGTGGTGCCGTGGTTTGATTGTAACTGTTAATTGCTAATTACGTATCTATGTCTAGACCTATAAGGTTTATTCAAGGGCATTAGGTCCTGGAAGCAGAAGTTAGTTGCCAGAAGAAATATAGATCTACTTAGATTCTGCAATGTTCAACTCTATTTGAATAAATTGAATTAATTACTCCCTTTTACTTACCTAAGTATTATTTTCAACTAGCTAATTTTATTCAACGCTGTGCGTTCGATTTGCTGCTTCACTTAAGCAAGCATCGTTTGTGAATACGGGGGTAAAGCTTACCAAAAATTAAAGGAAATTAGGCTATATTAAATTTCGCTTTGCGGTTGTTGTAATGTAAGCCATTAATTAAAATAAAGCAGTCAATGCGTTGTGAAAATAATTCCAACATTGAAAACTCAAATCTCCACAATACCGAATTCAAAATGTATAACATCTACCCACGCACGTTATTCTCTCCATTTCTGTGAAACGTGGCAGGCTTCCTATACCGCATTTCTGACTTTATTTCGACGCAATAAGGTACAAATTGTAAATGTATTGGTCCTGCCTGTACAACGCAGATATTCGTAATCCGACTTTGAGTTTTCAATCGGCTGCGGGAATCCCCGTTTTAAAAATTTGAACGAACGGTTTCGTTAAGCTGGAAGTCGTGTTCATTCCACGAATTTTAACAAATACATTTTTATGTTGCTTTAACCTTTATTATTTTATTAATTTTAACAAGTATATTTTAATTAGCGGCCGCCCGCGACTTCGTACGCGTGGATCCCGTTTTACCCCCTTAGGGGTAGAGTTTCGTAAAATCTGTGCCTGTAGTCATAACATCTACCTGCATGTCTTTTAGCCTGATCCGTCCAGTGGTTTGGGTTGTGCGTTGATAGATCACTATGTCAGTCACCTTTAAAAAAAACAAACAAACTCAGCTCTCTGAAGAATAAATTTGGCACATTGACAGTTTCAGTAGGAGATGATGTCAAAATGACAAGTTTATTCTTAAGATAAAAGATAGCTGACGATTGAAAAATCAGCCCTTGAAGGGCTAATTATGCTGTCATCTTGTCAAAATAAATTTTCAGCTTTGCACCTGCGTGTTTCACCACCTTGAACTACAGAAAATGTTGAGTCACTTTCTAAAAATAAGCTTTTTGTTCAGGCAGGTGTCTATCGCAGCGAATCCTATTTTTGGCGCCATTCATCAGACTTGACACGAATATCCTTTACTACGTTAGTGTACCTATTCTATTCTAAATAACATTCTAAAAATATCTAACACGAATGGGTCCCAAAATACGTAAAAAGTTTTCACGGTTATTTATAAAACTAGCCTTTTACTCAACCCTGTCAGGCAATGTAAAACAATGAAGATACATCGATATACCATTTCCTAGGCCCACCTACGCGTATCAATGAACGTAGTAACGTAGGTTTAGAGTAGGCGCACACCGTTGATTTTTCGTCGGCCGATAGTTTAGTCGGGCAGTTGATCAGTATGGGCATGTATGGGAGTGCGCACACTACGCCGATTCGATTTGGCCGATTCTTTATACAATTTAAAATCGGGTACAACTATCGGCCAACTAAAAATCAACGGTGTGCGCCTACTCTTAGAGAAACACAATACAGATGGCGCTACTGGCAACTGTCATATTGAACTGCCACAGACTATGTTTTTTTTTTCTTGGCTTTCGCGGTTTGCGTTTAGCCACAACGGTCACAGACTATGTTTCAACCAAAGGAATCTGAATAATAATGGTCTATAGTCTGGTCCGTGAGCACGTAGAATTTTGTCCAATGACCCCAAGCTAACCATCCTTATCGCTCGCGCGTAATTATGTTGCTATCGTGCTCGCACACTCACTGCGGGTGCCAGTCGCACAGTCGCGACAGCAATATAATTACGCGCGAGCGATAAGGATGGGTAGCTAGGGGTCATTGGACAAAATTCTACGTGCTCACGGACCGGGCTTTAGCACTTAACTCAGTGCCTGAGGTATGGGAGCGGCATGGGAGGGATAATTTTGACATTTAAGACGTGATAGAGCATAATAAATCCGAAGTCTCGATGACATTTGACGTAACAAAAACACCCTCCCGTGCCGCTCATACCTCAGGCACTGGCTGAGTTAAGTGCTAGAGCTATAACATCATTTAAAGTAGTTTTCCTTTATTAAAAAGTTTTTAATGTGTGGGTTATGAGTTTATGAGTTTCTGTAAGCGTTTTATAAGGTTTAATTGGACCAACAGATTACGTGCCTCTGAAGAACAAAGTTAAATTACCCACAAATATAGACGGGCGCATAAATTAAAGTGCTGTTCGGCTTTTATTATTTACGGATAAAGTTCATGAGAATAATTTAAATACACAAGAAAGATTGTAACGTTTTTAAGAAGAACCTTTTAAGATTTGTTTTGATATTTTCATTGAAAGGATTTCGAGTTTTACTGTTACAAATACTTATAGCTGAAGTGAATCGTCAATGTTATAAATAAATATCAATATCGTAGTGCTTATCCTTCCACTTCAAAAGTTCGGTAATCACAGCCTACGCAACTACCCACTGGTTGCAATACCAGTTAATATAATACTTCTCTTGGAATATTTGAAACAAGCTCAACAGATTGGTTTCACAATTAATAATTCCTGTTATCGAAAAGCTGATTTATTTCTGCTTTTGCAATGAATTCATTTAAGCTTGGTAATTGAAACGTTTATATTTAAAATATTAATAAAATACGTTTTATAAATATGAAATGAATCAATAATGCATTTTAAGGACACCCACACGTTGGGCGCCAATTTCTCGTTGGCGCTCAACGTGGGCGTCTTACAAGAATGTTTAGACGAACAAAATTAATTGAAAAATCTTTTAAAAGGTCTTAAGAGATTAAAAATTCTTGGACATTTTCTTCGAAAGTGTAATAAAGATTTTGACTGAAACTTTTTCCACGTTAATGGTCACTTCAAATTGTGTAATTTTTTTAAATAAGGAGGTCACGAAGAAGAAACGGTCTGTAAAAATACTCATATGTCTCTCACCATAGAAAAAGTTAAGGCTTCTAATTAGTTTGAATACTGAAATTCAATCAAATTTCAAACAGTAATAGCTAGATGAATCTATGAATGCAAAAATAAATATGATATTGATATTTACTTATAACATTCACGATTCATAGAGTATGAGTTGACGATAACTTTTTTTAATGTATTTTAAAACTATAGTATGATAAAGTACTAATAAATGTAATAAATGACAAGGTCAGAAATATAACCATTCCTTTTAATCACTCATCAGACATGGCTCCAATAACTTTAGGCAGCTCTAAATCGCAGAATTGAGCGCACAAATAACGAGCGCCCGAGCGTTATGAGCAAAGTTTGAACGAGCTACTCTTTATTAATTTAGCCCCCAATTTAGCTCGCTTTGGTGTTGCCAGCCATTGATTGTAACTAACAATGTTATTTATAATCCGTGGGTGGCAGACCATAGCGCCCTCTGCTGTTAATAATGTCTAAACTATACTTTACGATTTTATACAGGGTGACTTTGCAGTCAGTATCCAAATTTTTAGGAGCGACGAGTCAGAATCAGTAACTTAATTTATTGATTTACGTAAAGAAAACTTTTTTTTTTCATATTAATTATTTTTATCCACTGCGCGCGGTTTAAAAATTGGCACACGTGGATTTGCTTTGTTTATTGAAAAATACGTACACACAGTTAACTACAAAGCTTAATAGACATAATGGTACGCAAAAATAAGCCTTAACCTTTTAAAATTAAGATATTTAAGATAAGAGGCACCCGCGAATTAGATTTTCAATATTTTTTTCGCGTAAAAAAACCATGATTAAAAATAATTAGGATAAAGTTGTATTGCTAAATTGTTCTATAAAGCTTATTAAAAAATTTGGATGCTGATTACAAAATCATCCTGTATACGTACGATTGACAAACAATCAAATGTTACTTTGAAAGTTTGAATTAATACTATAAATGCCTGTCACTGGTTATCTTTTATATCTTTCTGTGTTATTTTTGTTTGGGTTTATTTATATGCTGGACCTATATCAAAGTGCTGGTAACAGAAACAAATTAGGTATAATTTGTATGGCGTTGTCTTCCCACGCAGGAAAAAATAACAAATATTTGCGTAGGTGTCCCTAAAAGTATTTCGCTCCGTTATTTTGAGAACTAAAAGATCATTTTGTCATTAACAGATAAAAAATAGCCGTGACATAAATTGATATTACTTATGGTGAACCGACGACCTCATAAAGGTAGTGGGAAGGAACTGAATGCCCAACGCTACCAACCGGGTGAAATGCAGGTCTTTGGGGGAGGCTTATGTTCAGCAGTGAACCCTATGTCCTATGGCTGAAATGATGATGATGATGATGATATTACTTATACCTATCCTAAGCAAAGTATGTTATGCTAAATTCTAGATAGAATCTATGCATCAAATGTTTGTACTGTGTGGGGATCGAATCCGCGACCTCGGGCGTATTCAAACTGACAGTCACTATACTCGACGCAGACTCGTGACAGGCGGGGTCATAAGTAATTTTTGAAACAGAGATAAATTACTTATGACCCCAATATTTTATTAATTATTACGTATTATTAACAACGCTATGCCTGCCTCTGTGTGACGTCACTCATAACCAGTGTGAGTGAGTGCGAGAGAAAACGTGATATACCTACACTGTTTCATTATTACACCGCCTGCCATGAGTCTTTGCGCCGAGTAATCAGCTGTCAATTAATTAATGAAGACACTAAATTAAATAAATCTGTCGATCTTCAATTTTGAT
This sequence comes from Ostrinia furnacalis, assembly GCF_004193835.3. Classification (NCBI taxonomy): domain Eukaryota; kingdom Metazoa; phylum Arthropoda; class Insecta; order Lepidoptera; family Crambidae; genus Ostrinia; species Ostrinia furnacalis. The sequence goes on along the minus strand of NW_021131247.1, from coordinate 107,650 downwards.
TAAATTGAAATCCTTTTAAGGTATTTCAGTCAAAGACGCTTTTTAAAAGCTTTGTAAGCATCTGGCAAAAAGTTCGATCACCTTGTCGAGTCACCTTTTAGTAAGTACTAGCGGCCGCCCGCGACTTCGTACGCGTGGATCCTGTTTTACCCCCTTTTCCTGAATTTTCTTTGCTATCAACCTCACGGAGCCCGAGACCTTTCCAACGAATGCAAAACCGTGGAAATCGGTTCGTGCGTTCTGGAGTTATAGCGTCAGGGAGGAAAATCCGACTTATTTTTATATAGTAGATTAAAATTATTACAGGTTTTCTTTCTCTTTTAAGGCTGAGAGTAATTACAAATCCGTTTCCTCTATTAAGGAAAATAACATAAAGCTTACCACGGAAAATTAATGAAACTCAAGTAAAAAAGCTTAATACTGAAAATTAATTCGTATTTTTTTTCAACTCTGTGGGAAAGTAAGCACAGATAAAAAAATGCAAAATAATCTCCAAGATTAAGAGCAAAATAAAACATAGCCATCGAAAAACAGGCGCCAAAGGTTCCGTACAAACTTGTAGGTGTAAATAGATTGTTCCTGAAAAAGGTTTTCGAGAAATCACGTTTGTTGTATGGGAGCTCCCTTCCTGCGGCGCCGGCTTATCCTTGAATTTTGGGACACGTTGTATACAATTTTATTGTGTTTTTAGTATTGGTTGGCGACATCATCTATGAAAAAAACTGTCTATCAGTTTTTATGAGATACAGCCTGATGACAGACAGACAGCAATGTCTGGGTTCCGTTTTTCCCCCATGTACGGAACCCTAAAATCTCTTTATAAGTAACTTCTTAAAAGATATTATAAAATGTTTAAGCGGAGGTTTCTTTGCGTGTTAAATTAAACGACTTTATTAAATAATTTCCAGGGACAGCTATAAGAAGTATTTGACTTATTTATACAGTTCTTAGGAGCTTACCTCTTAATGAAATTTTTCCAAAGCATTAAGGTATTAACAGTGAGGTACAGTGGAATTGCAGTGCAATTTNTGAAATTGATTTCGAGCTAGCAGTGACATTTTAACAATTTTCTTGAATTTTTTAAAAGTAATTTGGCTTAATAATAATATTTTATTTTATTTATTTATGAGGTATACCAACAACATTACATACATTGGCTGCTACATGTTTGTTATGAGTCTTATTTTTAATGGCAGGCATTTATTTACAATACTGTTGTATAAATCAGTTCTAGATTTTAAATGATGCTTTTTTTAAGGCTCATCTTCTAAAAACTAAATTATATATAATATTGTAACATTATTGATTGATTGGCGAAAAGTGCCTATAGTAATCATAATAAGTCTTCACGAGCCAAAAGACGTAGTGTGGGCAGGCCTCCCACTAGGTAGACCGACGATCTGGTGAAGGCTGCGGTAAGACCGGTCGTTGTGGCAATTCTTGGGGATGGCCTTTGTCCAGCAGTGAAATAGAAGTCTTCAATTTACGAAAATACTAGTTTCTTTAGAGTTTCGCATATACAAATGGAAATGAAAGCGTATATTAACTGAAAATGATAGCAAAGCTTTAAAGTTTAATTTAAATGTACGCCAACGATACCTCTTCACTGACAAACTGTGCATTCGCGCTAGTTTTCATTAAATTCCTGCCTTCGCCGAGTTGTTTTCATTAAAGCAAAATAAATCATCTGTCCAACTCCTGTTGGTTTAAAGTTCAACGACAACTTTGAATCTTGTTTTGAGACAACTTTGAATTGCGATTACTTTAGCTTTGCTTTGAAAGAAAAGTTCTTTGAAACTGGAGTAGATGAAGTGTGAGAGAAGGTGACTGACAGTTGTTATTCTTTTGTCTTAAAAAGGTTTTTTACCTTTTCGTATTGTGTTTTGACAATTGTTCATGGAAAGTTTATCTCTAAAGATCAAGGTCTAAGTTCATTTCAGTTGCTATGTGAATAGAACGGGCACAAACGACGGACAGATATAAAATTTGCATGGATCCTACGACTATGGCAACTCACGAAGGCGAGTGAGCTTTACTTGTGTGTGTAGGTACGTGTACATGCACATGACGATAGTGTAATGTCTGTCAAAACTTTTGAAAAACGAACAGTAGCGAGCCACCACACATGTAAAGGTAGCCTTTCGAACTAAGCGTCACAGACGCAGTGTCTTTAGCTTTGGTCTTGTGCCACCAACGTCGCGTCACTAAAGCTAAAAACGCTGCGTCTGTGATGCTTAAGGTAGCCTTTCGAACTAAGCGTCACAGACGCAGCGTCTTTAGCTTGGTCTTGTGCCACCAACGCCGCGTCACTAACTCGCTTCGAAAGGCTACCTTTAAGACCAAAGCTAAAGACGCTGCGTCTGTGACGCTATCTTAAAGCTCACTCGCCTTCGTGAATTGCAACACCATTATAATGTCAATATGTCAAGTAACTTCGTTTCTAGGACAGATCGACAGGTCCCTAATCTCAGGCAAAAGTGATTCACCTTTCTATGTCAACAATGGATTGCTATTCTGACGTCTACCCACGCGGTCTATACGAATATGATTAGATTAGTGCGTACATAGATGTCTTGAGGGACCCACGTCGGGTTCACTCTCCGGATCTATTGTCCGTCCCAAAATAGCCGGGTGAGAATCTGGGTATTTCGGGAATATGCAGATGTCCCATTAAAATTCGGGCCTGTATCCGTCACTTCCATTTGGAAATTGTATTGGAAATAGAAACTGGAACATAGATTTGGTAAAACGTTGACTCCCACAATCATCATTTAAATAAAGGCACTTAAAGATACTATTGCATTAGTCAAAGATATACAAAATTGAAGTAACACAATTTAGGGGTCATTTCGCTAGGAAGCGATCTATTGCTGACAAAATTGCAAATGTCATTGGATTAGAAGTTTTGATGAAATATTTTTGTACATCTCTGCTCAATGTTGCTCATCTACTTATAATATGGCTACTATTTACTTTCTAAAGTTAATCCACAGTAAGCTTAAACTAGTGTTAAAAGGAGCTTTTACACTAGAATTCGTACGGTAGACTACTACTCGAAACAACTACCAATTCGTTAGTTCCGAATTAATGCGGTACATCTGTGGGCAAGACTATGAAAAACGACCCACAATCATTCAACAAAGAATAAACGTCTTTGGCATATTCTAGCACTATTACTCACTGCCCGTATAAAATAAGAATATGTATAACCCTTCCGTGGGCGGGCGAATAATTGGTTGCTCGGCCAACCTTTGTAAGGAAAACTAAAGCCCTACTTTTATTACACTTCAATGGAATAGATAATAGTGAGGGATTCCATTTTGTCCGCAAAGAGTGGGAAGGAAAGTCATTACAAAATAATCGGACAATGGTTAGATTCAAAGCGAACTATCTTGCACTACGAGAGTCGGTTAGGTACTTAGTTAAATAGATAGATCAGGATCGGGAAGCGCTTCGTTATTTTTTGAACCCTTATAACTTGGTTTTTGCCGTGCCAAATTTTTTGACAAAGGTGTAGAGTTTGTTTAGTTAGGACTTGTAGAGTTTGGGCATGTAGAGTTAGAAGCTTAATCTACATGGGGTCTAATGACAATTATGGTCTATAAGATGATCTAAATAAATCTAAATATATATACAATTCAAAGGTGTCTGACTGACTGGCTGACAGAGTGATCTATCAATGCACAGCCCAAACCACTGGACGGATCGGGCTGAAATTTGGCATGCAGGTATGACGTAAACATCCGCTAACAAAGGATTTAACGAAATTCCACCCGTAACGGGGTAAAACGGTATCCACGCGTACGAAGTCGCGGGCGGCCGCTAGTTGAAGTATAAGTTTGCAACGTACTTAAACTGAGCTTAACCTTGGCCTTCCTTGCTTGGGTTTTATTAGCGGTCAAGCTATCGTAACTACACAAGATTTGCAGCGGTGGGAATAGTCTTTACACATATCTACCCATATGTTACAATCCTACGTCCTTTAGGCCCAAAATGGAAGATATACGTTTCCATCCCGGTTGACTTGGTGTTCTATTATCTTGGAGTCGAAATCCATAATTTATCCGAGTGAGCGGGCATCTCAGCTGTCAGCAAGCGTGTGTCCCCACTTAAATGCCCCTGCTAATGGATTTTGCCCCAAATTAATTCCCCGAACTGACCAGGGACGCTAGACCCCTGCGGTGGACGGCGCTTTGGGGGTCAAATACGCAAATCTTGTCGATGTATTCGGCTTTAGACGTTTCCTTTATTCATGCTAGCAGAAAAAACTAGGTAATGAGGTTGAGTTCTGGAAAAAGGGGCTTCATATTCATAACTAGATGACAGTATCAACAACTCTACTTTTAGGATAAGAATCAATGTACAGACGGTAGCACATCAAGTTAAACACTTAGGGCCTTATCTAGTAGGTACTAGCTTTCAGACCGCGGCTTCGCCCGCGTGGAATTTTGTCTGTCACAGAAAAACTTTATCGCGCGCGTCCCTGTTTTAAAAACCGGGATAAAAAATATCCTATGTCCTTTCCCGGGACTCAAACTATCTCTATGCCAAATTTCATCAAAATCGGTTCAGTGGTTTAAGCGTGAAAGAGAGACAGACAGACAGACAGAGTTACTTTCGCATTTATAATATTATAGTATAGATATAGATAGTATAGAAGTATAGATTAGTATAGATTAATAGGGTTGAGTTTGTAACACATTGTATAGTCCGATGTGCTGCCGTTTGTACCTACCTATTTCACTTGCGTTCATTGTACGCACATCCTGAATGTTACAACAAATTGTTGTGAGCCAATAGTAAACTAGAGGTTAAGTTTTGGGCTGACACTGCGTAGGTTTGTTGTCGAGACGATAAAAAGAAGAAGGAGAGGTTAAGTTATTCCTATCTGCCTTGTTCGTTAGAACTTTTGAAGTAGAGACCTTAAAATAAATAAGATATTGCGGCCTTACGTCAATGCATCAATAATAATCCACAGTTATTAACATCTAAATTGCACGTTAAACTTGAAATATAAGTCCAGTTTCCTCAAAATCAACTCAAGCTCCCCATTCTAGGGGGGAGGCCAGGCTACCCCGGCTTAGTGGTTGGCGTAATTGGTCGCAACAAGTGGTCCACGGTAAACGGATCCAATGGTTCTTAAGTGCCGAATTTTTAAGATAAGAACCTCTTAACTTTGGTGTCGACGCCTTAACGAAGTTGGTGCAGTAATTACATAAAGTTAGAGTAACTAGAAGGATATTAAACTAGTATTTAAGTGGCGTGTCCGCAGCTTCAAATTATTTTTAAAGAAATATCATTATAAATTGTAGCCCCTACTAGTAATGCAAAAGTCTGTCTGACTGTGTCGCTTTCACGCCTAAACCACAGAATTCTTTTTAAACCGATTTTGATGAAATTTGGTGTAGTTTGAGTCCTGGGAAAGGACATAGGACAGTTTTTATCCTGGTTTTTGAATAAAACAACATATTTTACGCGGGGGAATCCGCGGGCGGAAAGCTAGTTCTTTTAAAAATATGACTATGTGCACAAGCCACTTTTTCAGCTAAGCAGCGCTCTAACATTCTCTCAAGCCTCTCCCTTTTACAAATTAATTATTTTTACACTTTCCTTCTAAATTCTTTACACAATTCCAAAAAACTGTACTGGAGATTATCCAGTTATAATAACTTTGTTCATTTTAAACTCACGTTGTAACTTCAATCAAAACACGATTTAACCCAGATGGCACTGCCTCTAATTACTGTTTGCGAACATTTGTAACTACAGTCTGCCTTTTTTGTAATTTTAATTTTTTTCCAGTCGCAGAAAAGAGGTCACGTCGTATGAGAGCTTGGTATTCTAGTAAACATAATTACCTATCTCTAGACTTTTGCTGGTTTATAAAAAACATTTATTGGGGTTTATTTTGCGGTTTCTTATGTTTACTTCACTGTAGTGATACTTCTGTGTGCTTAGCATGAGTTTACGTTAGGTGTGCTCGTTAGCGAGTACGTCAAAAAAATCTATGAAGATTTTTCTTGAAAGTAGCCGCTAGGGGCGCTGCACAATATGTCATACATATAATGTCATTTTTTTACGCCGTCGCTAGCGTGCACACCTAACTCAAGGTAAGCACACTTATGTAAGTATGGAACCGAAAGTTTGGATCAATCAGTTTGAAACCCACGCGGGTAAAATCATAGATTGAAGCTATACATACAGACTACTAATTTGAATTGGATTTCAAATTACGTATAACTTATCACATAATCGCGAAGATAAAGTTAATTTAGAGTCAATAAAAAGCGTAATGAATAATTAAAACGTTTCCAGTAAGTTTCTAAAACGAATTAAATTAACAATTTTAATAAAGCGAGGTGACTGAAATGCGCCATCAATAAGGCCGTTTCCTTGAACACTCCAATTTCGTCACACACCTGTGTTCGGGAATATTTCAAGTTATATCTCAAATCATATCGACGTAGGGATGATCCGTGTGTATCGATGTTTTCAGACTTAAGGTGGTCTTTTTGGCTTGGGAAGCTTTTCTGAAGACGTGTTTTTAAAGTTTGACTCACAACACTTTCACAAATATTAAATTCGTATGATTTCGATTGGAACGTTTCTTTATACTTATGCTTCAAGGAATAATGTCTATTTTAATATGTTCGTAGACAACACAGCCTAATAATGTGCTTGCGGTAAGTTTGTTACTAATTTTTCAAGTAAACAATTGGATTTGGAAGTCTATCATATTTTTGAATATTATTTACTTAATGAAATTAAACAGTTACTACCCATACATATTTTACTTATTGATTGTATAACTCTCCTATCGTAAATGGTCCTAAATATTAGTAATCGATATTTCTTATTACATCCTTATTAGAACACTCGAAAGTGTCAAATCGCGAGCTAATGTATATTGTACAGACGACAGCACATAGAGCTTAATATTGTCCCTTAAACAGTTGCAATAAGGACGATTTTGGAACAAAATTGTAAGTCTGATATACTGTCTGTATATTGCATTGGTTCCCAAACTTATTTGAGTGGCGCCCCCTTTCGACCATAAAAAAATGCCCCCCCCTCCTCCAGTCAAGATTAGGTATTTATTGGTCGTATCAAGCAGTCTGGAATGCATTCTCTCATGGCCCGCGCCCCCCTTTTAAGCGCTCCTGCACACGACGAAATTATGCTTTGACGGCGCGGTGGCGGCGCGGTGGCGGCGCGGTGGCGGCGCGGTGGCGGCTCGGCGGCGGCGCGGCTGCGGGCTTTACTCGGCCCGTATGAACAGTGTAGAGGCGTGGCGTCGACGCGGCGGCGGCGCGGTGGCGGCGTCGTGTGCAGGAGCGCTAAAGGTCTTTGCGCCTCCCCTTGGGGGCGCGCAACCCACTTTGGGATCCAATGGTATATTGGAAAATCTTCAACGAGGAAAATGTCTGACACCGTTAGCGACACGTCGGCGTTAAATCTCACAGGGAATTTAAGTTAATTTTATCCGTTCCAAGTAAAATCGTGTTTGATCATTAATTTTATTGGATTTTATGAGTTACTTTAAGTATCTAATTTACATCTGAAGACAGATTTTTAGAATTTATATCTTTATCGACCCGCCCTGGTTTCGCACGGGTTCTAAGTATTTTTAAACCTTTCTCTTATCTACTCAGATAGAGTGATTCAAGAGGTATCTAAGTAGATAGTGAGATTAATAAGTATTAAAAAAACGCATCAAAATTCGTTGCGTATTAGTTTTAAAGATCTATAAGCATACATAAGGATACAACAGACAGTGGAAAGCGACTTACATTTTTAGGTTTAAGAGATTTTAGGTGAAATAAGTTGTTTGCCCATGAAAGTAAGGATACACAGTACCTATCTACTCATAAAATTAGAAAATAATAAACAGATAAGTAACATACAATGATTTAGGCACGGTTTTCACCAAAGCGGAGCGGAGCGGAGCATAGCGGAGCAGAGCGGAGAGGAGAGTTGTGGAAATAATGAAATCTGATTTGGTTATTGATGTAAGATATGACGCTCAACCACCATAAGGAAGCTAAGGTGTTAGTACTCCGAGCGGGTGTTGTGCTCGGGAACCAAGGTCCAAATTACACCATCTTGGTTTGTCTACAGAAAACTCCGACACCGCGATGCAGGATTGTACGCGCGGTGAAGTATTTCATAGTGAAGTTGTAACAGCGCCATCTGTTGGTACACTAGTTTCTAGTGACGTATCGTAGATGTGGCCACATTAAAACACTTCTCCGCTTTGTTCCGCCTCGATGGAAACCGGGCCTTATGTTTACCTTGATGGTTTCAAAAAAGGACCTGTTGTTATTAAAAAAACGGAAGTGCCTTCTATTTATTTTTTCACTGATGCTTTTTTAGGCTAGATTGGCCAATAAAAAATGCTAAATTTTCCTGGCCGGGCAAATAGCCCGTGACCCATTTTTCTCTGACGCTCAAGGCCATTTCACTGAGTTATAAAGGAAAAGTACCGGAAATTAGGAATTACATTATGATCTAAGACGGAATCAACCATAAAAATAAAGATAAGTAAACTGTTGATGACTTTAACAAAATTGTAACAGAAAAAAGTCTAGTAGTTCAAAAGTGCCGAAATACTCTTCAAAACTGAATAAATGTATTTATTTATTATTTTGATTTCATTTTTTACGTAGCAAGTATATCCTAAAGCTCACTCACTACAAATACTTAATTGACATTTGATACAAAACTTTACTTCCGTTGAATAAAGTTTCTTTTTTTAAATAACCAAATAAAACCTTTCTCGGCGATCGCGTTAAGACCATAATACTTATTCAAGTCACGCGAGATATTTCCAAACAGTTAACATTTACAAGGTAGTTTTCATTGGAAAAAGATAATAAAAGAAACGAAGCTTAGAACTTTGGAATTTAAATGCAAGGGCTAAAGTAATCAGCTTCTAGATGCGACTCTTTCAAACAGAAAGTAATTAAATCGATCCTATCTCGATGCAAGTTAAGGCCGTTGTACATTGTAGATGCCTTAGAGTTTCATTTTATTTACAACGAGGTAGGTAGGTACGTGTAACACTACACAAAACGGTCATCACTTCACCAAATGACACACGCCCGTATTCATAAACGATGCTTGCTTAAGTGAAGCAGCAAATCGAACGTACAGAGTTGAATAGAGCTCTGTGATTGGTTCGTGTGTCACCCTGCGCGTCCACGCGCACTGTGAGACCTCATAGTAATGTTTGTGAATACGGGCGACAGAGTACACACAAATTAGCAGTATGATAGGTCTAGCCTCCATCTTACCTGATGAAAAGTGATGATCAGGCCGAAGGTGGAAGCGAGCTACACCCGGAATCCTCAACCATAGAGGAACTGGTTATCTTACCTCTAACAGCTGGAACACGACAATGCTGTTAACAACTGATCCAGTGAAAATTGAATACAGGATGTGTTTGTTAGGTGCTCAAATGAAAAGAATTGATTCGACGGCTAAAATGTAGTAATTTTTCACAGGAGACTGAAGTTCAAATTTTCCAAAAAAAGAAGCAGATAGACAAATAAATATTTCTATTCTTTCAGTCATTTAGTAATGTGGTGTGGCATGAGTGTTTTTTTTCAGAATTTGTATACTTATTGATCTAAGAGCGAATTTTCTTTTGCTTATATGGCATCTTATGCCATTGTAAAAGGAGTAACTTTGCAACAAAAGTATGTAGTTTGATGTACTAGCTTGAGCGGATCTCAATGAAACTAGAGAACGTTTACTTTCTGCCGTTTAACTTTTACTTTGTACCTTTTAACTCTCAGAACTTTACAGTTTGTAAGTATGAAGGGTAGATTGGAAGTATTTACAAAGTTGTGCAATGTTAAAACGGTTCGACCTTGACCCATTGGCAATGGCGGATCAGCTTTAGAGCTTTATACAGAGCTTTTTGTTTTCTAATCCGTTGGGGTAGAAGAGTGAGCAGGAAAAGGGCCGGAAGACGTAGTGTGGGCAGGCCTCCCACTAGTTGAACCGACGATCTGGTGAAAGTCGCGGGAAGCACCTGAATGCGAGCAGCACGGGACCGGTCGTTTTGGAAAACCTTGGGGGAGGCCTTTGTCCAGCAGTGGAGGTCATATGGCTGACACGAACGAACGATCGAAGCATTCATCTAAATAGTAGGTACCAAAAATAGGATTTTACGTTGTATTCAAGTGTGCACAGAGCTTTATCGAATTAATGACGATGTTGTCTGTAAATAAATAAAGCTTCTACTTTTCCATTCGCAATTCGATGAGATAAACTCAAACAACTGATGAATTCAGCAACAATATTATCTCGTTTAGAAATAAAATAATTAATTCTCTGAAATACATGAAATAATAATGTAGAGATCTGAATTTACGACTGTTTCTAGCGAAACTTATGGGCGCGTGAAATTCAGTTTGTCACAGAAAGACCTATTCGATACTTATCGTTGCATTTTGGCCTAACTACATATATCGGTACCTATCAATAGTGATATTGAGCTTACAATATGTTATTCTAATGTATAAAAAATAATCAATCATGTAAAGTTTCAACAAAATCTGTTCAATAGATTTTGCGTAAAAGAGTAACAAAAGTCAATACACCCATCTTCACAAACTTTCACATTTATAATAATACGTAGGAAATGCAAAATGAAAGGATAGGATTAATAAAATATGGGAACAACAATCCATCCATCCAAGGTAGCAGGAAGGCGCTGGACACAGGCCGCTACCAACGGGGCAACATGGAAAGCATTGGGGGAGGCCTATGTTTAGCAGTGGACGTCCTATGGCTGAGATGATGATGATGATAAATCCATCCATCCATTTACATCGACTTATCCTTTCTTTCAACACCCAAAGTTTCTTATACTTGTTCAAATAAGGACATTAAAATTTATACGAGTTTGCCAACACCTCCATAAGAGAACAAAGCTTTGTAACAAAAGGTAAAAGAAATATCCTTCAGATAACACGTGAATCTTCCATGCATGTACTTTACAATTAAAACAAAACGCCTCCAAAGAATAGAACCCTTCCAGCCGTAACTTTTTATACGAGCGAACTTTGCGAGGGTGTCGTGAAAAAGATCATTTCGGTGCAAAGCAGAAACTGTGGGCGTATTTATTTACTTATGTAATAATAATATTAAACAAAAATATTCTCATTTTGTCGTTTTGTGAAACACATTTTTTAGTTTAAACATTTTTGAATGACAAATCTTTCATAGAATTTTGTGAGCAATACGAAAGGAGTGGAAGTTTACGGAAATTGTAGGTAGGATAGGTATTATAAAATCATAATTAATAAGCAATAGGTATGTAATGATGGAGAAGCGAAAATATTCTTTTTTTTAACTTACAATAATGAACAAATAACAAAAATTGAGAGCAATGTTTAAAAATATAACCAACCATGTTGCCTGCATTAAAGTTTACCACAACGATGCACAAAGCAAAGAGTCCAGAGTAAATCAATGCTCCGAGAAGAGCAGAACACAGATTTTCAGCAATAGTTCAGCAAAGTGTCTTGAATAAGTAGTCGATTTTTAGTTTCACAGAGCATGTGCCAGAAAACGCACAGAAAATGGAATTTCTCCAAAAGATTATCTTTTCTCCCTTGGACATCCTCGTACTCAGCAATCCGTGAAAACGGCAGGGCGTAGCACTCCTTATAACGAGGACTGGGTTAAAAATACCCAGAACGTCGCATCCATCTGATTTGTTAAGGCGGCCACACATTCGAGGTGTTACAAATATGATACAAGCGAGCGAGCAGGAAAATTCTGGAAAATTTTACATTATCACATTCAAATACTTTTGTTAAGATTGAATGAAAATGTGTCCAAAGTGCCTTAATTATAATATTTACCAAAAGAGTTATAGAAACCCCTATTTCCCAGTTATAATCTATTATTAGCTTCAAACTGAGACGTCAAGAAATTGAAATTGTAATAAAAATAATAATTTATCTGAAGATTATTATAGCAAGTAGGATTGAGCAGGGTGAAGTCGAACGATACGGAAAGCGTGACCCGGCGTAATTTTAAATCTTAACGTTAGATCAAATGTTAAATATTTGTTAACGTTATACTAATATTAATAAATAGTATTTTTAAAGGCTGGACTCCATATAATGTGCCTGTTAAAGAAAAACATTGATTTTGGGCTGAATTCAGTTCCCTGCACTCCAGTGTATAGCCAGGTTAAAGCCGCAAGATAAGAAAATGGGAAGAAGTTGCGTCACAGTAAGCTGTGACGTCAGTGTATCTCGGTACAACAGTGTAATGGAGCTGTATTTTAATTTAAGATGGTTAAAATTTTACATGTATTTACACTTGTTTTGCGGCTTAAAAACGTCTAACACTGCACTGGTTGCTATAGCTATGATAGTTGTTTTGACTGATGAAGCGAAAGGGTATTTTCCAAATACACAATCATTATTAATTTTTCTCGAACAATCTGAAGGCACAGAAAGGCAAAAGGTACTGGTGTAGGGTTTAAAAATGATTCACGAAGCCTGAAAATGTGCATTCTACATATAAAACCGAATTATGTTACCTTTTGTTTATTACTTGTTTTACTTGTAACATAGTTGTATATTTTTCAGGAAAATTACCTACGTTACTTTTTAATTTAGAGCAACTGAATTCTGTACAAGTTTTTCCCTCCCAGAGATACCTAAAATGTATGTGGAAATGTAGAAACATTTCTACATACCTACATTTTAGGTGTCTCTACTAATTTCGCTTAATGGCTTGGGACCTTGGACGGACCAGTGGCACGGTAACCAAATATCCCCAAACCAGTCTAGCTTGAAAATCCCTCAAAACAGCCCACAAAATTGAAGGATTTTCAAAATAAAAATACATTTACATCGCTAAAAAACCTTTTAGAAAATGACTTATGAATTCGTATTTCATTGGGCCTTCATTCATAGGAACCGGACTGGAAAATTGAGTTTGATGTGATTCGAAATGACGTTAAATATCTACTTTTCTAGAAGAATTACAGTACATATTAATATATGGTACAGTTACATAAATTATGCTCATTACTTGCGCGAAAGCATGCCACTATTGAAAATTTTTATTGTTATCTAGTCATTGAGAGTTGTTCGAGCACGCTTGTTTTAAGCATGCTAATAAGCATGACATTTTATAAGTATGTGTAAATGTACCTTTAGGTTTATGGTTTACCGAAATATACTTTTGATCCAATACATACTTACTAAAAGTTGCAATTCCTCAGGTGCCCATTCAAAGAGCAAAATTATTTAATATAGTATAGCTTAAGGAAAACATGTTATAACGTGGTGAGGTAACGTGGAAGACAATTTTAGAGGAATGTTCTTGAGGAATTCGCTTAGGGTCTAAAGATTATAAGGTATTTCATTTTCCTTGTTACAAGACAATGTATTATGCAAGATATTATTATATGACTATGAGATTCAGGTGCCCAATACGTTTAGCTTTACCATGAGTTTACATTAAAATTACTCGCTAGCGACTGCGTAAAAAATGTATAACAGATTGTACAGCGCACCTAACGGCTACTTTCAAGAACTAAATTCGACATAGATTTTTTTCGAGTACTTTTAAAAACTTCTCACTCTGGATGCAGTTTGCGGTCACTTTGCCCTGACCGCAGACCGCATCCAGTATGACATTAACCCTTCAATGTAAGCTGCACGCAGGAAGATTTAATGAATGCTACCGACAACGCCACTCTTGTAGCGGAGTTTTGGGCTGACACTGTATAGGTTTGTTGTCGACACGACAAGAAGGAAGAAGCTCATAGTAACTAAATCAAATTGAAGCTCGTATTCACAAACGATGCTTGCTTAAGTGAAGTAGCAAATCGAACGCACATCGTTGAATAGAGCTCTGTGATTGGTTCGTGTGTGACCCTGTGCGCGCACAGTGAGACCTCAAGTAAAGTTTGTGAATACGGGTGTGAAACTCCGTGATTAAAAAATTAATTGAATAAGTAAAGTTCTGTAATCCAACAAAAATTATTGTACAAATAAATCTGGGCATAATTTCATTTACAAAACAGCGAGCTTTTACGAACGTAATGCATGAAATACCAGGAATTACCGTCCCCACCCGGGTACCCGGATCATACTAATGTGCACACGTCACGGGAAATTTGCTTAATCACCGGACAAACTGCGTAGGTGAGGGTAGAATGACTTCTGACATTCTGCAAACAGGACTAAAGCGCTATGTGTTAAAGAATAACAACAAGTCGAAATAAACAAAATTGTGTTTAAAGAAAACTTATAAAATAAAATGAAATCAAAAAAATTATTTGTGTTGTACCTAATGTTAGAATTTCTTAATCCTATTCATTATTGAAATGATAAAATACATTTAACTTCATCATCATCATCATCATTTCAGCCACAGGACGTCCACTGCTGAACATAGGCCTCCCCCAATGCTTTCCATGTATATCGATTGGTAGCGGCCTGCGTCCAGCGCTTCCCTGCTACCTTTACGATGTCGTCGGTCCACCTTGTAGGTGGACGTCCCACGCTGCGTTTTCCGGTACGCGGCCTCCATTCCAGAACCTTTCTGCCCCATCGGCCGTCATTTCTGCGTACTATGTGCCCTGCCCATTGCCACTTCAGCTTGCTAATCCGTCGGGCTATGTCAGCGACTTTGGTTCGTTTACGGATCTCCTCATTTCTGATTCGATCTCGCAAAGAAACACCAAGCATAGCCCTCTCCATAGCACGCTGTGCAACTTTGAGCTTCTGTATAAGGCCTATAGTGAGAGGCCACGTTTAACTTACATACATTTAATTTCTACGTATTTTGTTAGGTCTCTGATGAAACTGTTTTCTTACTCTAGTACTGAATTTCTGTTGCCGCTAAAAACACAATAAAAGAAATATTTAAGTGGGGTTCTCCAACAAACGTTTTGACGTTTTTTGCTCGAAAACTTTTATGTCAATAACAAAATATTTCGGTGTTTTATGTCAGGAACTGTACGGAATCCTCAGTGCACGAGTCTGACTCGCACTTGTACGGTTTTTTTATTAAAAAAAAACAAAAAAAACATACGGGTCGAATTGAGAACCTCCTCCTTTTTTGAAGTCGGTTGAAAATGGTACCTATCACAGCCGGATAGACACAATGTTTCGCTTGACATGCCGTCGCCTACACAGTACACAAGCCCTGTCATGCGAGCACACGTACCTCCATTTGCATGTTAATGCGCGGGCGGTCTATGATAGCTTTATCAACTACCCTCATGCTACGACCTTGTTGGCTAGAATAAACGGGAACAATCACTTTAAGGTCCAGTGGATGGGTCTTGACATTCTAAACTATTGTTTTTTGAGTTTGGTTCTTTTTTTATTCACAACTAGCTTTCCGCCCGCGGCTTCGCCCGCGTGTAATTTTGTCTGTCACAGAAAAACTATATCGCGCGCGTGCCTGTTTCAAAAACCGGAATAAAAACTATCCTATGTCCTTTCCCGGGACTTTGAGTCCTCTATGCCAAATTTCATCAAATCGGTTCAGTGGTTTAGGCGTGAAAGAGAGACAGACAGACAGAGTTACTTTCGCATTTATAATTATTAGTATAGATAGTGACCCGCCCCTACTTCGCATAGATTATACTTAAAAACCTTCCTCTTGAATCACTCTATCAATCAAAAAAACCGGATCAAAATCCGTTGCGTAGTTTTAAAGATCTAAGCATACATGGGGACAGACAGACAGGAAAGCGCCTTTGTTTTATAAATATGTAGCGACGAGAAAGCCTGATGGAAAGCGATGAATCTCATCCGGAATTCTCAACCACAGAGGACTATTCTAGTACCTCCAAAGGTTCACTTACCGAAGGAATACCTTAGCTCTAGAAACATCGCACATAATTATATTGATTTTACATACCTTGTCATAGCTGTCTGTCTTGCTTTCACGCCTAAACCACTGAACCGATTTAGATGAAATTTGGCATAGAGATAGTTTCAGTCCCGGGAAAGGACATAGGATAGTTTTTATCCCGGTTTTTGAAACAGAGACGCGCGCGATATAGTTTTTCTGTGACTGACAAAATTCCACGCGGGCGAAGCCGCGGGCGGAAAGCTAGTATTAAAATTTATATCGCTGTAAGGTCTAAGGGACTGTAATACCTCTTAAACGGCTTCTAGTTGATTTTAAAAGACTCAGCAAGGAATATCTCAAAGAGCTTTTTCAAACTTAATTATTTTTAACTTTCAGACCCTTTGAAATAAAAATAATTAGGTACTTTAAGCCCACACTAGGTTTCACGGCATAGTTAATGTTCTACTTGAGTAAAAGTTAAAACTCTTAGAACCTAAAATTAGTTATCAAAGTGAAGAATAAGAAAAGAAAGCTTTTTCAAACACGCGACTATATATCTAAGAAATGTACAATCTTCAGGAAAAACGCCGGGAACTATTGCCCCAGTTTTTCCTTGGAATTGGAAGCGAACTTGGTTGCGAAGTAAAAGAAAAAACTGGTTAACAATAGGTCCGACTTGGAAACAACGGGTTCCGTAATATTAAACTCTTTCGCCCTTAATACAAAAAGTTAAACTCGCGTTGATCACTAGTTTAATTTGACATTTAGGCTGAGTTGCATCAAATTATTTTGACCGTAACTTTAACATTAACTGGTGCTTTTTATATGGAGTTTGACAGTTTTTTGACGTTTTTCAAAATTAAAGTAAGATGTTGCAACCCAGCCTTAGTTAGAAAACGTCATTTTAAAATCAGTGTTCATCCCGCGTGTAACTTTTTTGTTCATACTTGGGTACTTTTGTGACTGTTAAAAATCTTTGACAAAAATAAGACCACTTCCATACCTCAGACATTAACTCAGTTTAAGCGCTACACCTATGTAATTACGAGTAATACAGTACTTAATATTATTCTGTAGTAATACCCTCATTGCTTTACATTATATTAGAAAACAGACTATTGTAGAAGTTCAACGACTTGGCCTAAACGGTCAAGGTGCCAGACTCATACAACCTATACTTGGAATAATAACGGTTGAATAGTGATTTTCTCGGGCTTCTGCAGACGTTATTTTGGGGCAAAATGTGAATATAGTTTATTGAAGACACAATATTCGGCTGCTAATAGTAATATTGTGCGAGGAATTTTCTAGGAATGAAAAAATGTAGGTATTTCTTTTTCAATGTGTAGTAGTCAAGTATTACTTGTCGTTGTTTAGGTACAACACATTGTGAAATTGTGATAGCAAGTTCGTAACTCTTGTATTGAAACTGCGAAGTTAAAACTGACAAATTAATTTCATTTTTCAATATTACCTATAGATATAATTTATGTAATACACACGGCTACACTTTTAACTATCCATTTCCGTTTTTGCTCTAGCTCTCATCAAATGGCGATTCTTTGCGATAGAACGAGACGACATTACAGGCAATGGATAGTTAACACTGTTGCCGATGGTTACATCACCAGGGGCATTAGTATTTCAGTTTTGGGCAGAGTCGCTATTGTCGGGAACCCGATCCTAACACAAGCCTAAAAATAATTTAGCTTTACTGGAGAGACTAACCACAGAAGTACTACACCGCATATAATTTGATAGAATACAAATTCCAAACAAATACAAAATAAACAGTGGAAACTATTCAATTTTCCTGGACATTCCAGCGGTTAACAACTCTATTATTATCTCTTTAGAAGCAATGAATTCTATTTGCGGTCTCTATCAATATACCCACGTGCGACTCTTTGTTCCCGTGACAATGTCTATCAGCTGTATGCTCTCGTAAACTTTATTTGGTCAACGACCCTTCAAGCCAATACCCTTTAAGGAGAGGAGTAAAGCCTACTGTACTAATAGACTACATATCAAACAGAGAACGGGCAGCAGCGCTCTCTGAAAAACATCAATCATTTAAACTGCGATCTCCAACCCGCCTGCCAAGCGTGGGGATTATGGCAAATCCCTCCACTATAGTGGAGGAGGCTCATAGTCCAGCAGTGGACTGTAAAGGGCTGTTGATGATGATGATGAAAGCCTATTGTGCCCCGACATAGTCATAGCTAAAATCAAGTGGCAGTGGGCGGGGCACGTAGCTCGTAGAGACGATGGCCGTTGGGGCAGAAAAGTTCTCGAGTGGCGACCACGGGCTGGAAGACTTAACGTGGGCAGGCAAGTACTAGGTGGACCGACGTTCTGGTAAAGGTCGCAGGAAGAACCTGGATGCGGGCAGCGCAGGCCCGTTCATTGTGGAAAATCTTGGGGGAGGCCTTTGTCCAGCAGTCGACGTCATTTGGCTGTCACGAACGTACGAACGAAAGCCTACTGTCCACATAAACAGCACGCACACTTAGAGCTCACTAGTTGTCGCTTTGCAATGGAGGGAAGTCGAACCTTAATTTCGAACTCCTCCTATGTTCTTCTGATTAATTTCGTTGCGGTCCAATGACAGTTTAACTTTCCCCCGGGACAAACTTGAGCTTCATTGGTTGGGTTTTTATGGCGGTCAAGCTGTAGATCCTGGCTACACAGGAGTTGCAGTGGTGGGAACGAGAGGTGGGAATAGTCCCGTAGTTGCCGCTACTGTAAAAATCACGTATTTTTCACTTTTTCAAACTAATGAAAATTTAAAGAGACACAGCGCGAACTTCAAAAGAAGAGTCTCGTGACGTCAAGGTGAAAGTAAGCCCTTGCGGCTTCACCCGCGTGAAGTTTATTTTGTCACAGAGCGTCATAAATTATAGCCTATATGTTATTCTGGGTTATAAACAATAATACCGTAAAGTTTCATCAAAATCCGTTCAGTAGTTTTTGCGTGAAAGAGTAACAAACATGTTGACATCCAGACATCCATACAAACTTTTGCATTTATAATATTAGGATTTGAGTATTAAGTATTGAATCCTTTCAAGTTCAATATTTACTGCGCTCAGTTTGAACGAATCACAGTTGAAAATTCATTCCAAATCCATTTTCAATTACCGTTATGAAAACAGCATTAGTTAAATACGGACAATGCACCAATATAAACTATTTGCGATAATCTGTCCGAACGCATCCCACGCCGTCTTTTGTTCGAGCGCATATTGTTCGATCTATATAAAGGACAATAGGTATTGTATGGTTTATATTCCGATCATAATCATGATTGTGCGAAATTAATGGCGTCGATAATTAGGGATTCAATGAATGAAAACTTTTTGAATCGTTCAGTTTTTTAGGCGATGGTGGTGTATTTTAGGGTGCCGTCCAAGTTTTGAAAAACGGAACGATTAAAGAAGTTCCTTCGTTTCAGCCTTGCCCACTGCTGGACAAAGGCCTCCCCCAATTAAGATTAAAGATGTGTTGGTACTTATGTGCACAGTAGGGATATCGACCTGCCTATTAAAGGAAACTTTTTGAGACATATTTAATGTCTAATGAATTTAGATACAAAGATGTTGTAGTTTGTCCTCTTTCCAATTTGTCTGAAAGACGTCAACAAAGGTGACTGAGTTTCTTCCGCCACTTCTTCTCAGCACCGTATGTTGTCCCGAAGTGGTGGTAAGGCAAGCCATATTTGGGACGTGTGCCCTGGAAAGGGCCTATGTACTGAATAAACTATTTGAATTTGAATCGCTTATCGTTGTTGGACTTTTTATTTACTATAGGTATAGTCAGTTTTGTCTGCAATATTATAATTTATGTACGTAAACATTACGTCTAAACTTCTACAGGCTTCTTGCCTTTGAAGTCTAAAAATAGGTAACTAAAACAAAAATTTACAAAAACACAATCTTAGCAGCCTTCAATTTTATCGAGTGCTTTCATCCGCCCACATTATGAGAGTATTTTGCTAACAAGTGCCTCCAAATGACCGTGTAATGTTTCTTTTAAGACTTGGCCTGTATAAAAGCCGTCGGCTGGAAAATGGCTGGGGAGTTTGGGCATAAAATTTGGGTAGGTTTTTGGGTTTATAAAAAGGTAACCTTGAGACCAATATTACATAAATATAGTAAGTTATAGAAATCGATTGACTGTCACAGTGTCTTCAACATTACTTTTGCTATCAAATTATACATACACCATTACTCTGAGCATTCACAAACATTACTCTGAGGCCTCACAGTGCGCGTGGACACGGTCCCAAAAACCTATTCATAGACAATACTTGAGTGGCGGAGTGACACACGCGAACCAATCACAGAGCTCTATTCGACACTGTGCGATCGACTTCGCATAGCGTTGCTGCTTCACTTAAGCAATAATCGTTTGTGAATACGTGTAAGTTCCTTTCGCATGTCATCATCATCATCTCAGCCATAGGACGTCTACTGCTAAACATAGGCCACCCCCAATGCTTTCCATGTTGCCCGGTTGGTAGCGGCCTGCGTCCAGCGCCTTCCTGCTACCTTTATGATGTCGTCGGTCCACCTTGTGGGTGGACGTCCCACGCTGCGTTTTCCGGTACCCGGTCTCCACTGTACTTTCGCATGTATGTAGGAATTGAAATGCGGTTCTAATTCCCACGTATTTATTTGCCCGAGATAGAAAATAATAAAAATAGTAATTCAAAACAATCGTCGTTCGTTTACACGTCGTCGTACCTCGCACTCACACACTCTTCCTTCTCTTTCACACATCCTTACGTTCCGTTTCGCACTCATATCCTCCACTACATGTACTTATTTACTTTTATTAAGTATAGAAGATGTATGAACGTTTTCAGCACCTTAATGCCGACCGAGCCTTCTGCGCCCATTTATTGCATAATCCGGTCGTACCCGGGCATCCGGAGCGCGAACCGGATATTGCGATAAAGCCGGGAAACTTTCATTCTTCCAGCTTACAATCGAGAGACAATGAGGTGAGGCTCGTGGTGTCTGGAAATAAAACAATAAAAAGGCTCTTTTGGTTTAATTGTGGATTGATAACTAGGTCTCATAATATTGCTTTTAAAAATTCATGTTTTATTACGAGTAGAATACAGTAAAATAAATCTTTTTGAATGAATCTTAAAATGGTTGTTACAACTCTGGTGTCAGAGGTTCACAACTGCTAATGTTTTTAATCGACATTCATACTAAATATCTAATTACCTACTAAAATTAGGTGCTAATGTACGAATCTTCTTTATCTATAAAAGCGAAAGGTCACTGATTTACTGACATCGCGAAATCTTAGAAATTATAAGTGCTAGGAGTCTCAAATTTTGCATGAGCGTTCCTTTTAGAACTTAGGTGCTCACTAAGAACGGATTTTACGAAACTCCACCCCTAATAGGGTAAAACAGGATCCACGCGTACGAAGTCGCGGGCGGCCGCTTTCTAATAGTTGCGATTTTGCATCGAAAATGTACAACTGTTGACTGTTCAATATCTAGGTATACATTATCATACAGGGTGACTTTGTTATCAGTATCCAAATCTTTTAATAAGCTCTTTAGAACAATTTAACGATACAACTTTATCGAAATTATTATTAATCGTGGTATTTTTCGCAAAAAAAAATATTGAAAGTCTAATTCGCGGGTGCCCATATCTTAAGTTTTAAACTTACGTATACATACATATCTTAATTTTTTCCATGAACGAAGCAAATTTTCCACGTGAGTCATTTTGAAAACCGCGCGCAGCGGATGAAGATAATTAAATATGGAGAAAAAAGTTTTGTTTTCTTTACGTAAACCAATTAAGTTACTGATTCTGAGTCGATCCTGAAAATTTGGATACTGATACAAAAATCACCCTGTATACATGAAGTCTTGGGGAGGATTCAAACATAGTTGTCGCGTTAGCCTTTATGACAATGGGAGAGTCGTATAATGACCGTGAGCATAGCTTTAACCCTATGGAGATCCTGCTTTTAACGAGTAAAGTTAGACCGTGTAGTTCAGTCATTTCAAATATAGTCGTACTTAAACTATGTACATATTACTATGTTGTGGTTACCACCCGGATTCTTGACATTTCATGAACGGATGACGATACGACGGGAAGTGAAGCTAAGTAGTGCCATTTAAAAAGGGGTTATTTTGAATTAAGGGTTCCTTGTCAGGACTATGGAACCCTAAAAAATATTTTATATGTAAAGACTTGGAGAAGGTCTCTAGCCTTTCACAGTTGACATCCCTTTCATAGGAACGTAGCATTTTTTTAGAAATACTTTTCCAGAATCTGTCTTCTCGCTACTACTATTATTTGCTATTTTGATGAAATCTTAGACCACATCGTTGGTTTCCATCGACAAAATGTTCCAAACTAGGTATAGAAAGGTCTCTCACTCTATCAAACCATAATTTGTGACAAAATCGATCCATTACAATGCAAATTCTTTCTTGCTTTCGTTTCAGCCGAAAGACGTCCACTGCTGGACAAAGGATTTCCACAAAGACCGTTCATGCGCCCCTCGCATCCAGGCACCTCCCGCGACCTTCACCAGATCGTCGGTCCACCTAGTGGGAGGCATGACCACGCTAGGTCTTCCGGCTCGTGGTCGCCACTCAAGAACTTTTCTGCCTCAGCGGCCATCAGCTCTACGGGCTATGTACCTCGCCCACTGCCACTTGATTTTACTCCGAGCATAGTACGCTCAATCGCCCCTTGGCACAATACACATACAACAAGACAAGATACCAGAAAACTTTTATTAAAGCCGTCCCTCGTACATTTAAAACCCAATATATCTTTAGTCACAAATAACGTATGTGATGAATGCTAAGGTGTACACTCGAGTAGATATCGCGGCGAAATGATGTCATATATTACTGTGGAGACAGACGCTCGAAGGACTAAAAGACGGGGCTTGTATGTGAGCGAGAAGATTATTTACTTTGTCGCTTGACAATAGTCTTTACAGGATAATAAATTACATGTACACTGTACAGCAGTGTTAGTAGACTGAATTGAAAAGTCTCTTGATAATAATATATTGTGTCACACATAGCTTAATTATATTTATTTTTAGAGGTATTAACACGCTTAAGTGGGTTCATCGATCCAAATCAAGCACTTAGGTGCTGGTGGTGAAGATAGTAGATACTACTACTATCTTCTATCTAGTAGTCTTGGAATGTTAGCCATATTGCAAAAAGTGGCTATATTATGATTCAATGTGTACCTAAGTGGTGGCTTATGAGCTTTTGAAGACTTTATGTGGGACCTTAATGCATTTCGTCTTTAAACTTATTCTTTGAACTTCAACAGTACAGACAGTGATATAGATTGATCGCGCTTGGGCGTTACAAAAAGTCTTAGCTCTACCATCTCCGCTTGCAGTCAAGCCGCGTCCTTTAGCCCGTATCTCAAAATGACATAAGCCACAAATATCCAGCCGAGATGGTTAAGGGCGAGCGTATTGATCCGGTATCAAATTCGATCCGGATCTCGGGCAGAATCCGAATGAGCTTATAAAATCGTATTAGAATTTGAGGACGTATGTTTGGAGGACTTGTTATTAAATTCTGTCTATGTATCTAGTCTAGACAAAGTAATACTGTCTTATTGATGACGGATTCTAAGAAGTAGGGTAATTTGGCCGGTTTTCGGATAAAACTGAAAAGTATCCGAATACAAGGGGATGTCCGACGAACCGGCGAATGTTATTTTACGCAAATACACAATTTTTATCAATAATATAGTTTGTTTACTTCGAGTGACGTCATATCGCCAGCGGCAAACTTAAAGCGATTGGATAGTACAAACTTGTGGTCTCGTTGACATTTTCCCCTAAAAAAACACCTCTCGTGCCGTTTTCATAACTCAGGCACTGACCATGTTATGCTGTGCTATAGCAGTGCTATTTTTAGCTAGTTAATACACACATCCATGTTTGATTCGCTGAAGTTCAGCAGCGCTACTTTGCAATTCAAACGCGTTAGCTGGACTGTTCAAACATTGGTGTGTGCTGTCAGTTTGTAACCCTTGATGTACACGACTATTTTAGGAGGTGTGGGTAGTTTGTTATGCAGGATGTTTAAACTTAGTTTAGGGAAACCAAAGAGAGGAAATTAAAGTAAACTCCGCAATTAGCGGATTTCACGAAAAGCACAATAAATAGGATGACATTACTAAGAAAACATGTATGGTATTTCTAATCTATATCTATAAAAGCGAAAGGTCTGATTGACTGACTCACTCATGACGTAAACTTAGAAATTACAAGTGCTAGGAGTCTCAAATTTTGCATGGGGGTTCCTTTTAGAACGTAGGTGCTCGCTCGCTATGACGGGATTTTGCAAAATTCAACTCCTAAGGGGGCAAAACGGAATCCACGCGTACGACGAACTCAAATTGAAAAAAAAAATCAAGCGATAGTGCCATCTGTTATCCAAATAATGTAAGCTCGTAATTACAAGTGCCATCTAGCGACCCAATTTAGACATCTCTAGGACACTCGGCACACGTAGCGCATCCAATAAGGGCGTTTTTACCATCACGGCAAGAGCACTCAATCACGTCATTGTTATTGGGCTTTACGTGCTCGAGTTTTGCCAAATTGGATTTTCAGACCTCTATCTGTCCATTTAGTTTGATAGATTCGCGTTATCGGCTGCAATATATTTTTAAACGGTTGAGAGACTTTATTTTAATGGAAATACCTACCTGCAGAATGTATTTCTTTATTGAATTCCTAATGCCATACAAATTGGTACTCATAACGAACTTATTCATACGGTATTATGTCTAAATAACGCTACTCTCAAAAGACAAGGAGGCATGCAAAGAGCCTAAAAGCTACCCATTAAATATTTTGACGTTCAAAAGTCCCTATTATACAGATATCAAACATTTCAGGGCCCTTATTTACTTCATTAGAACATTAAACAAGAAATTTCCAACATCGCAAATATTCACTGAACCAAATGAGCTTCTACTATTTAGATGGGGGCTAGATGCAAGTCACAAATACAAACTGCGATGTTACATTTGTTTGACATTCAATGTTCTAGAACTCAAGAGACTAGGGTAATATTGCCTGTTTGCGTCCACCAAACTATTTGCGTCTAACAGACCACTCAACCTAGAAAATACACAAGTGACAATATACATGAACCATAGGTACATTCAAATACTTATATTTGGTAAAATCAATAATAGCGGCGCCATTGAGTCTTTTCTTTCTTTCTTTAAGACTGGACAGGTGTGTCTGGCATGGTATGATGTATGGTATGCTACACAACGATGACACATTAAAAACGTTTAAATTCAGCTTAAATATTGTAGCTTAAAGTTTATAAACAGCTATAAGCTTTACTTCAATATTTCCTACGTTAATTAAATCATACGACAAGGGCTTGGATTTTCCTAAAATGGACACTTTAATATTCAATTATGATGGCACGATATTATGACGCTCGTAAATTAAACGTATAGCCATATTGGCATGCCAAACAGGCACTAAAAATCCCCCATAATTGGTATATCTCTCAATAGATACGAGCGACTCAGTATTTATTACGATATAGGCGAATTTTCAATTTTGGCTTTGTGTGGTTTGCAAATTATATCCAGTGTGGAGTAAAATGATAATGATAAGTATAATGACTGATGATGAGTGATCAATTACATGTGATTTAATGACTTTCATTGCGTTTTGGTAAAGGTGTGGGTGCCACATTTCAAATTATTTTGCACTGTTTAGTTGTATTTGCCCACACTTTATGGAACTATAGTAAAATTATTATAAAGTTTTTGGTATAGATGGACAGATGGATCCCAGAAAAAGGTTATTGCTAGGTAGGGACTATTTATCACCAAAATGAAACTTTCAAAGAGGGCGAGACAAGTGATTAATTATTTTTCATCATAACTGGGCACCACCGATCATCATCATCTGATCTGGGCCTGGGTAGGTAGTCTAAATTCGGAAGATCCTGATACAAAAAAAATATCTAATGAAAGATAAAATATCCTGATAGAAAAAATATCTAATGAAAGATACCTACTACATAAACTGTCATTTCATAATAACAAACTTCCTCATTGTCTTTGAAACGTCACAAAAGCTATACCAACTTTCTACATGAAATGTCCACGGTCAGACATATCAGCTATATTGCGTCAGAACTACTATCCAACATGTTGGAACGCCGCAATATGTTGAACAAGTTACGACATGAATATAAAAGCGTCCCGAGGGATAATACGTTCAGTTATGAACTACCAGTTATCTTTCGATTTGGATTTATAGAAGTATTGGTTTAGTGTTGGGGGAGGGTTGATATTTTGAGTCCAAAATTTGTTACTAGCCAAGAACGACAACACAAAATTAATGAAAATCTCAAAAGGTCTATGGGGCCCTTATTTTGCAAGCATGGATAAATTTTCATAACCCTGCTTGAGAAATGAGGAGCTTCCTCATGTAATCTTAATAAATGTGGCCATCCCTTTTCAACCTCTTAAAAGTGTTTTTAACAAAAGCTTTTTTCTCCTCTTAGGTATAAGTAGTCTGAATCTAAGTACATACACCTACCTAACACCTTAAAATCATTAGTTTACTTTTATCACAGACTTTTATGGTGTTGAATTGTTCTTATACAAAATTAATGATAGTGAACACATTTCAGTCCTTTTCTTACTACCTACTTTGAAATATCGATGAACATTTTAAGCAACACTACACATTTATAAGTCTGAATTTTATTCTTAGGAGCGAATTTGTACGTGCACAATAACGTTTTATTCTCTTCCAAACTAAACACGAGGTTTGAATAAAGTGAACCACGACAATAAATTACTTCAAGGAGAGTGTGACATTATTAAATTCTCCAGTCACTTTGTAAATTCAAATATGAAGACACAAAATAGGTATGGGTATAAAATTTCTTGATATTTTGGAGCTGGTTTAAACACGCTTCAAGTAGGGTGTGGTACTCAAGTGGTTTTCATCCCTCAATGCTTAAAAGGGTTGGTTGAAAGGTTTCGCAGACTCAGTTTCTAATTTATCTGTATGTATGTAAATAAGTAGGTACTTATAAATAAATCGTCATGACAAGTACGCATGACACATCATTCACACGTATAGCATAGAAAGAAGAAAGAGTTTATCATCAGAGGTGGAATTGTGTAAAGCAATCGTTATCATTTGACAGTTCATGACATACGATTATTCTGTCAAACGCTTTGTTTAACTGACTTTATCGTACGTTATGAACTGTCAAATGATTACGATTGCTTTAAACAACCACCTCCACCTCAGCCCCCCTAGACAAAACGCACTTTTTGATCGAATCGAAAATCGAATCCGTCAAAACTCCATACAAAAAAGGGGCTTTTCGACCACTTTTCGACTGGTTTGCGATTATAATTTGCACTTTGTCTAGACCCACAGGTCATTAAGTTTCCACTCAGGATCACGACTCTCTCTAATTTACTAGAGGCAAATGGAGGATTTGGTCTACATTCCCAACGTTGGCCAGATGGGCTGAGGAGGCCTGATAGCATGTTTCTCCCTCGCCTATTACGATACCCACGGGACGAATAGGCACAAGTATTTCTTTTCTTTATTCAGGAAACAAACATAAGGTATAGTGCAAATCAAGAGGGCCTCTACAAGGCTGAAAAGATAGCAAATAAGTACTTAAATATTATAAAAAGACTGAGGTAGAGAATTTAGAGAAATACCCCTCTAGAATGAAATAATATAAAGCCAAAAAAATCTGTATATGACTGAAAGAAATAGAAAAATTTTGAACGTTGCAATCACTAGAAAAAGTTACCATTTCTACTAGTATCATGTTTTTCTGTTCTGTCCATTCCTATTATAAACTACTAGCAGCCGCCCGCGACTGCTTACGCGTGGATCTCGTTTTACCCTCTGAGTTCAATCCGTTCTTAGCTGATGTCTACCTACCTGCCAAATTTCAAGTTTGTAGGTGTTACAGTTTCTGAGATTTCGTGACGAGTGAGTCAGTCAGTGACCTATCGCTTTTATTTAAATAGATTCCTCGTTTGTCCCCAGGATGTGGTCGGTGTGGCGCGCATGGAGCGTGCTAGCGTGCGCGGGCGCAGTGCTGGCGCAGCGCATAGAGCAGGAGCCGCTGCTGTCTCCGCGGCCGGCGCGCGTGCGCGACCGCGACGTGGGCAAGCCTGACGAGCCCACGTGCGACCAGCTCAAGGCCATGTGGAGGTATGCTGTCTCCCTCTTTCAATGAAATTGACTTCCTCTTACACTGTTTTCTGCGTGAGCGGGCGGGACTACCAGCTTGTCTACTTATTTCTCTCTTTCCCTGTCTCCTGCGCGACTCCTTGTCTTCCTATTTCCTGCGTGACTCCTTGTCTTATTTCTCCTTGTCACGCTTTATCTCTTAATTTCCTGCGACCTTGTTTCCTTGCGGTCGTTGCTCCTTATTTCTCTGACTCTTGCACAACTATTGCCTGTCCTTGTCGCCTGCCTCACGCACCATGTGCTGGCGCAGCGCATTGAGCAGGAGCCGCTGCTGTCTCCGCGGCCGGGAAGCGTGCGCGACCGCGACGTGGGCAAGCCTGATGAGCCCACGTGCGACCAGCTCAAGGCCATGTGGAGGTAAGGCGGTCTTTTAATATCTCTGTCTTCCTCTTTCCCTGTTTTCTGCGTAACTACCAGCTTATCTACTTATCTCCCCTTTTCCTTGTCTCTTGCGCGACTCCTTGTCTCACTTCTCCTTGACACCTTATTTCTTTGTCTCCTGCGACCTAGTCTCCTTGCTACCTTGTCTACTTGCGGTCTCGTCTCCTTGTCTCTTGTCTCATTGCTCCCCTGTCTCCTGCGCGACTATGCCTCGACTCCCTTGTGCTGGCGCATCGCATAGAGCAGGAGCCGCTGTTGTCTCCGCGGCCGGCGCGCGTGCGGGACCGCGACGTGGGCAAGCCTGATGAGCCCACGTGCGACCAGCTCAAGGCCATGTGGAGGTATGCTGTCTCCCTCTTTCAATGAAACTGACTTCCTCTTACACTGTTTTCTGCGTGAGCGGGCGGGACTACCAGCTTGTCTACTTATTTCTCTCTTTCCCTGTCTCCTGCGCGACTCCTTGTCTCCCTATTTCCTGCGTGACTCCTTGTCTTGTTTCTCCTTGTCACCCCTTATCTCTTAATTTCCTGCGACCTTGTTTCCTTGCGGTCTTTGTTTCTCTTCCTTATTTCTCTGACTCTTGCACAACTATTGCCTGTCCTCGTCACCTGCCTCATGCACCATAATATGGTGCGTGAGGATACGTCAGCATAATATTATGCTGGCGTAGCTCATCGAGCAGGAGCCGCTGCTGTCTCCGCGGCCGGCGCGCGTGCGCGACCGTGACGTGGGCAAGCCTGACGAGCCCACGTGCGACCAGCTCAAGGCCATGTGGAGGTATGATTGTCTCCCTCTTACACTGTTTTCTGCGTGAGCGGGCGGGACTACCAGCTTGTCTACTTATTTCCCTGTTTCCCTGTCTCCTGCGCGACTCCTTGTCTTCCTATTTCCTGCGTGACTCCTTGTCTTATTTCTCCTTGTCACGCTTTATCTCTTAATTTCCTGTGACCTTGTTTCCTTGCGGTCTTTGTTTCTCTTCCTTATTTCTCTGACTCTTGCACAACTATTGCCTGTCCTCGTCACCTGCCTCACGCACCATGTGCTAGCGCAGCGCTTCGAGCAGAAGCCGCTGCTGTCTCCGCGGCCGGGGAGCGTGCGCGACCGCGACGTGGGCAAGCCCGATGAGCCCACGTGCGACCAGCTCAAGGCCATGTGGAGGTATGGCTGTCTCCCTCTTTCATATGTCATTTCCCTCTTTCCTTTCCTGCGCGACTCCTTGTCTCATTTCTCCTTGTCTCCTGAGACCTTGTCTTCTTGAAACCTAGTCTCCTTGCTATCTTGTCTACTTTCGATTAGCTCAATGCCATGTGGAGGTATAGCTGTCTCCCGCTTTCAATGAAACTGTAGCTAAGCTAAATCTAGCTATTTAGGCAAGTCTTCCTCTGTCTTTCTCTTTCCCTGTTTTCTGCGTGAACGCCTGTCCGTTCTACGAGCTTGTTTACTTATCTCCCTATTTAATTGGCTCCTGCGCGACTCCTTGTTTCCCTATTTCCTGGTTTCCTGCACGTCTCATTTCTCCTTGTCTTCTTATTATATATTATCTTTGCGCTTTGTCTCCTCCGACCTAGTCTTCTTGCTACCTTGTCTCCTAGTCTCCTTAATTGCCTCTTGCTTCCTTTTATGGTTCCTTGCGTAATGTCTTCCTTATCTCCTGCACGAGCGGGATGAGAGCAAGTCGGAAATATGGTGTTCAACAAAATTATTTATCGATTAAAATCGTTTAGACTTTACGCATTCTCTAATAAAAGACTTTAAAGGTCGATCTTCGAGGCTTTCAGTCAAATCATTACTTGAAATAAAAATTCATCGTTCACTAACAAAGTCCGTGCTCGGAGTAATTAATCCGTAACTCATTTGGTTAATGCACCTTTGATTGTTAGTAAACAAATAACTTTGTTCATAGTAAATTCCGATCAAAGCAAGTACGATTATTTACTATCACAAGCTGGGCGTCGCACCTGCTTCTAATCGACCCCCTCCCCCCTAGTTAGGGGGGACATGGGGGGACATGGGGGGACATGTGTAGACAGACAGGCTGATTGATAGCATTTTCATGGAACTGAAACAGAGGAAAATAATGTAGTATTTATTCACTTGGAGCGATGTGGGTGTTTACATTTTCTGTCTGTAGGTAGTTAAAGATAAATAGGTAAAGACACCACACTAAAATGTATTTATCTCTACCATTTTTCTTCTTAAAGAGCTGATGGTGGCTGAATTGAAAGCGGGAGGTCGTATTCTTTGGTAAAGGAATACACGCCATTGTAAAACGAGCAAGAAACTATACAATTTATATTTTTCTATGTTGGAAAGAAGCCGGCAAATTATATTATTATTATTATATGTTTCATAATATTGGCACCGACTCCAAAAGTATCAATCATGGTATATTAATTCGTCCTAATAAACAGAAAAATAATTTTTTTTTTTTTACTTTTTAGTGCATGTTTTTCGAGTCGGTTTTATAGAATTTTCCTCCATGTCACTTATGGATATTGGATATTAATTCTATTTTTTTGTAATCTGAAGCTGTATTACAGTATTTATAAATAAACCATGAAACCGTACGCATGTACAATTGTACATAATAATAAATAGCTTATCATTTTATTTCCATTTGTTTTGAGACGAAGCTTAAGCATTATTTGCCTCTTCATTTAAATCTTAACACACAAACAACAAGTAAGCTTACTGAAACTACATAATACATTGTGTTAGTGCAGCTGCAAACTTTTGAATAACTAGCGAACTTCCAAGTAGAATGTAATTTGAAAGTCACCGCAGCTTTGGAAGTCTTTCAATACGTCTTCAAGTAGTTAAGCTTTAAGCGAGCTTTGCTTTGAGAATGATTTGGTTAATGCATTCAAGAGAGAATTAACCTTTATAAGATGAGAAATGCACTGACGTCTAGCATAAATCAAATCAAAGCAAAAATATTTATTCAATTTTGACTACTATTTTGGCACTTACGCGTACCTACTTATGAACTTTTGGCACATAATTATTACGCCTCCAATTTCTGAGTCACTTCTAATTAAGTTTACTCATAATAGTATTTTTATGGACTAATTCATCTATATTTATAAAAGCGAAAGGTCAATGATTGACTGACTGACTCACTCATTCATCACGAAATCTCAGAAACTACAAGTGCTAGGAGTCTCAAATTTTCCATGGGGTCCTTTTAAAACGTAGGTGCTCACTAAGACGGGATTTTGAAAAATTCAACCCCTAAGGGGGTAAAACGGCTAGTAACCAGTATTTACTTCGTTATTGTATAATTTTATACTTAGCCTGAGTTGCTATAAAGCTACGGTCAATGATAGGTGGTACCGTTATCGGTAACCGGTGCTTTTTGTATTGAGTTTGACAGATTTTTGACGTTTGTCGAAGTTAAAGTAAGATANAGTAAGATGGTGCAACCCAGCCTTAGAGTTTAATATTTGCTCTAGCTTACATTATACTATTGACTCTTAATTTCCTTGTGTAAATAGCAGTTGTACGAGTATTTTACAGACATTTGGCTAGAACTGAGCTATAATTTACGAGCTAAGCTGGTATTGATTCAAAAGCTTCGCCGACTAAAAGCATTAAGCTTAAGTCAAGATTTGTGCGAAAATTGTTCTGCTTTAGCTAGTGAAGGCTGACTTTATTTGTCACTCGATTTATAAATCACAGCTAATACACGTCGTTCTACAAGTAATAGGAACGTGTAATATATTACGCTATTAATTATGTTGACTCTTTGTCACAGAGGTACGGAATAAATCTCTACTTAAACAAGTAACTCTGTTCGAATTTTACGTATTAATCACTACATAGTATAAAACAGTCGCTTTCCGCTGTCTGTCCCTATGTATACTTAGATCTTTAAAACTACGCAACGGATTTTGATACGGTTTTTTTTAATAGATAGAGTGATTCAAGAGCAAGATTATATGTATACTTAACACCCATGCGAAGCCGGGGCGGGTTGCTAGTTCATTAATAAGTAAATAGTTGCTACAAAAACGTTACTCCGTAGCTACAGCGTAGTATTCGTAGCGCCTGTAGCTACGCCACTCGTAGCTGGGACAAGGCGTAAGGGTAACGGTATGCAAGTGTACTCGCATGCTGAATTTGTTCAGGCGTCTTTTCTTAGCACTTGTCTTGAAGTTGGTCGCAGGGCCCAAAAGATAGGGAGACATTAAAGAGCCCCTTAAGTGCTATGCTATTTTAATTATTTCTTCTGAGGTTCATAAGTGCCAAATCTTGGTCTAAATTGTATAAGGCTGGATTGCTCCATCTTATTTTAACTTTCACAAACGTCAAAAGTCTATCAAACTCCATATAAAAAGCACCGGTTACGGTTAAAGTTAGGTGGTGCAACTCATCCTAAAAGACTTTTAGTTACCAGTTATAATCTGCGTATTTCCGCTTTAATATTATTTTACATTATTGACGCCTAAATCCTGGTCTGAAATCGTCCGAATCATGTCAAATTATGCGCAAGACGGTCCGAATTCGTACCAACACCCTGTATGGCTTGTCACGTATGTTGATTTGAAATGTAATCTGTCGCAGTCCGACAGTGAACCCATTAAGGCTGGCACGCGAGGGCGATGGTAATAGGGTCATGTCACCTGTTTGCGTCCACCACAATATTCGGGTCCAAACAATGGATGAGTGTATGAAACAGTGGAAAATAACCATACGGACACGCTAAGAAAATCGTAAGCCTTCACTATTTATTATTTAGGTTTACA
The DNA here is from genome assembly GCF_004193835.3 of Ostrinia furnacalis. Classification (NCBI taxonomy): domain Eukaryota; kingdom Metazoa; phylum Arthropoda; class Insecta; order Lepidoptera; family Crambidae; genus Ostrinia; species Ostrinia furnacalis. The sequence continues at coordinate 74,372 of NW_021131247.1, read as the reverse complement.
AGTTAAGTCTCCTAACAGTTTTTGAAAAGTTAGGTTTTCGAGACCACTACCCACCACCACCTTTTTGACTTCATGATAAGGAATTAATTATCAAAATTAATCATGATGGCAATATATGCAACATAGCCCCTTAAAGTAAGTAAATAAAGGGCCAAAGAGTAATTCGTCGGTGGATGAAAAGTTTGGTGGACGCGAACAGGTGACATGACCCTAAGGTCGCGTCAGGCACGCAACCTCACGGAGTGACACTTAGCTGTCAGAGGTTGTTTTACTGTTTTGGGAATAGCTTAATAACATTCGTAATAGCACATTTACAGAAAGTAAGGGAATAATCGGCTTGAAACTAAGTTTAACCTTAGAAGCCCAAAACGGCTTTTTTAAATAATTTAGAATAACGAAAAATATCAGAGAAATTAAAAAATACAACAAAAACAAATTACCTAAAAAATCGCCATCTTGTTAATTCCATAAGCATACCGTTTTCTAAACTCGTGAACGTTTCCAAAAATGTCCAATATTCGGGATCATTGGGATTCCGTGAGGCTCTAAGCGATGGGATAAAATATCATCCAGAAGATATCTATTTGCATAATTACTTGAAGGAACGCCTCCGGAATATCAATGGCTGATTTTTCGCTTTTCTTTCCCGTGATAAATGGACTGTTTTCTTATTAAGGAAAGGTCAACCGTAGTTTCTTTTGCATAAACGTGCGACCTTGCTTAAAAGTTTAATTAAAGTTGCCAGTTGAATGACTAATCTAGTTGTGTTAATATTGGTTGTGAAGACACACGAGATTCCAGTAAGGTTAAGTTGCAATGAATGTGCTTTTTGTGCTCCATGTTGGGCGCCAATTTTATTTTGGCGCCCAACGTGTTGTAATTCAAGTGATGAACATACACTTACACTAACTTATATTTTTGTAGCAAAATGGCATTATTAGCTATTACAATCACCAGAAATATTTATAACAATTAATAGCCATGATTGTTGTAAGATGGAAAACTTGTCTTAAAATAATAAATAATAAATAAATAAATATCCTTGGACATTTTACACTGCGCTTCTAGTCCCAAACTAAGCAAAGCTTGTACTATGGGTACTAGACAACGGATATAAACATACTTATATACTTTTTTTTTGTAAATACATACATATTATACATAGAAAACACCCAGTCCAATACAAACAAATACCTATGTTCATGCACACAAATGTTTGTACTGTGCGGGAATCGAACCCGCAACCTCCGGAATAGTAGTCCGATTCGAACCACTACACCAAACGGCCGAAAATGTTTTAAAAACATTATGTATTACATTTAATTTTGAGTTGATACTTAATCATGATAATGTGGATTGAATATTCGAACCCAACTTTAACAATACAACCTATTTCAACCAATAATAAATACGGGCTTAACATTTTAAAACAATACAATGCTGTTATATTAAAGTCATAACTTTTAGCTCTATTATTAAACAACAACACCCACAATGTCAGCCCTCAGTAAACAATAATACTAAAAGGGTTGGGATAGGGTCAAATTTGCACACTCATTATCCATATTAGTGCATGCCTTGTATCAGAGTTAGTGACGGGCGTTGTTGTTTTATCGATACTTCGAAAGTCATTGAATCTCTGTTGTGAAAAAAAAATATTTTGTGCTGTATATATTTAAACTATACAGAGTAAATGCAAAAATAATATGCAGTGTCATCAGGACAACAAAAAAACCCACCCAGCTTTTCCGCTCAATTTTGTTAGCAATAAAATCTTTTAAATTAGTTCCCGAACTTCCGATGCAAAATTGTTATGTTATTAAAATGAAGACTCATTAATTTTGAACTCGCAGTCACCAAAGCCCACTTAAAAGCAAACTTCAAAGTATCGATAAGTTTATTCTATCGACGTAATACAACACTAGCTTGTATAAATTATGTTAATGGAAGCTCAGGCTTTTTACCCGACTGCCGAAGGAAGGTTATTAATGAGGGTCTTTAAGCTCGGTCTGACAACGAATTGGCTTGTTTAAATTAAATCATCATAACTATAAGGTTTAAGCCACCCACACGCGTTTTAATTTTGTTTCACAAAATTATTATACCTTTACTGATACATACTAGTGTTTACCACTACAGGGTGACTTTGGAATCGTTGGCATCCTTTTAATGTAAGACTCTACTCATGATACATAGCATTCCCCAAATATGAGACAAATCCAATAAGATTTTTTGTCATTATTTTTACTATGTATTTGTATTGCTCTTAAACACACCAGTCTATACATTTTGTTGCAAAATAACACTTAATACATCGAAATAAGATGCTTGATGTGCTGTCGTCTGTACAATTTTAAATATTTAAATTTTAGCTTATTGGATTTGTCTCATATTTGGGGAATGTACTTGTAATGTAGAGTCATCATGATTTTATTTTAAAAGGATGCCAATGATTTCAAAGACATCCTGTATATTAACATTTTTATTACTTAGGTAAGTAGGTACTTCAAAGTGTTCAACGAGCGTGTTGTAACTTATATTAGAAATTGGAGAACGTAAGAACTTTGAGAATAATAAAATTGGAAGTAGAATTTTACTTCGAAGTCTTCACACTTTTGTAAATATATTTAAAGTAAACTCGTCACAAACGTGAATAATTACCACGAAATATTAAGGAAGTGTGACCAATTTACACACGTGTTTACATTTGTCCCTCAGTTCTCCTTTACGATGTCCTCTTGAAGAGTGAGAGCGGTTTATTCTACTTCACCAAAACCACACAGTTTTAGGTTTGTCCAAAATACTCCTTTTCACGTGTTAATAGAATGTCTTTTTGTCTGCAGGTTCTCGAAGAGGCAAGCCAGGGCTCCGGAGATCATGAACGAGGTCAGCTCGTACCGCGACCCGCTCATGTACAACGAGTGGCCGGTCTACACGGCCCTGCCTCGCGCTGCGCCGAGGTACGTCACTTATTATGTACCATATATGTCACTAGTACCATATATGCCACAAATACCATATATGTCACAAGTACCATATTATATGACATTTAAAGCACCGTATAATTATTTGCTTGGGTAGCTTGAGCTCTAGCAACTTTGGCCCAAAACAAAAACGGATTTAACCCAGCTCTTCATTGCAATGTCGATAAACGACATAATTCGACAGAGCAAAGTTAGAGTTACTGACGGTTATTTTTTAGTTGGTTGCCAGTTATTTGAGCCAAAGTTGTAAAGTAACCCGAATCTACGGCATGTTTCATAAGAAATATAATGGCAAATGTGACGCATATGTCACTTTAATGTAACACGCTACAGCATGTTACCTGAATACGACGTCTACCGTATGTGACTTGAATCCAAAAATTACATGATGTAATGTAACATGAAAACATCTAGATACTTAGATATACCATATTATTATGGTTACTACATCTGACGATTAGTACCTACACAAAGACGACATGTAATGTTATGCATGTTAAATCTATCATTTTTACAGCATTTACTAAAAGACGAAGTATGAAACGAACGCTAAATTAAAAATTAATGTCACACAAAAAAACGACACATTTTATGCCATTTTCAACGTGAGGTATCTTGTCAAAAGTATAAAAGTTCAAAAAAGTCAAACATACAAAGTTTTAGTTCATACACTGTGACCGTGATAACGCACGTAGTACGTGTCACGTCAATCGTGCAGCTCAGTAAAACGTCACGTTTCCCCGCCATCACGCACCTAGCGCCACCTGGCGGCGTATTGTCAACATAATGTAGCCACGGAACACGTAGTTTCAGGGAATTTGTTGGGATATTCACATTTTTGATATTGAATAAAGTGAAACGAGAATAAGGAAAATTCAATTCCAAGAACTAAGCTGAAAATTCCATTCAGTCCCAAGCATTGATAGAAGTTGAACGCACAGGGTGATGCACACGAGCAATCACAGAGTTCTATCCAACGCTGTGCGTTCGATTTGCTGCTTCACTAAGCAAGCATCGTTTGTGAATACGGGCATTAGAACTATGTAAGAACTTACGTACCTATAAAAGTAGCAATTACTATGGAATGTTTCAATTTATCCGTCTAGACAGCTTTCAGACGTAATTAAACGTCGTTTCATTTCATTGGTCAATATTGTGATTGTGAGGTTAATATTACAAAGAATCGGATTATGTTGGTAATATTTGACCTTTTTTACCATTAACCTTTGAATCAATTTCAATACACGATCATTCCCTGCCCTTTTTGTGGTATAAATATAACAGGCGATAACGTGACTTTGTACTCATAGAAAATAAAAATTAGAGTCGAAATTCGCGTGTATTTTTTTTAGCAAATAACAAAGTACGTATTAGGTACTTTATTATGTATTGTACTGCATACTACTACTAGTGCAGTAAAGAATCTGTTAACAAGTTCGTTATGTATAAATCGAATACTTTGATAACAAATAGGTAAATAAGAAAAATATTTTACAAATAATATATATTTTTAATGGGCCTAAATGTGAAGTTTTTATTGTAACATTAGTAATCGATTACTAATGTACTGTGTACAGTACAGAATTACCCTTCGTATGAGTATGTTACGGTTTTAATAGTATAAGTATCTACTTATTAATTTGTATATTATATATACAAATAATAATTGGTCTGATTGTAAATACGTTTGTTGGAGATAATCCGTTGAACGGTCCGATTGAGAATACTCGTTCGTCTATTTCTGAAATAGAAAGCTTATCTACCGTAGTTATTTATATCCAATATCCAATATTAAGTACTAAAGACGATTTACAATGAATAATACGTGGGTGAAGCCATGTGAGTCAGATAAATTGAAGATACATCAAAACATAGTTGTTTTTGTTTTGTTTGCTTACGTTTTCAATACTCGCCAAATATGCCTAAAACTAGGAAAGTGTGTGGCGGTTGCTTCAAGAAAATTGAAGACAGGCGTAGATGGCTGATGTGCTGCCTCTGTAAGGAATACTTCGATCTGCAATGCGCTGGTATTACAGAGGAGCGGTTCCACGGTACCCTAGTTGATGAGCGGAGGGCCGCGTGGAGATGTGTGACTTGTGTAAGCAGGCAGCCGAAGAGGGACAACTCTGACACGCCAGTCAGGGCCGCTGCGGAAGGCGTCACGATGCGCAGGGTTGCCACCACCTTTAGCCCTGGCAGCCTCGACGCCTCCATGCTGGAGTGGGGCGCGCGGCGGAGCCTTGATGATACTGCGCACAACATGACGCTGGAGGTGTCCGATGTACAGGCCCTCGTCATGGAGATTCGGCAACTTCGCGAAGAGATGCACGACGAATTTAGATGTTTGAGAGCGCAGATTGACACGATGAAGTCGGAGATATCCGAGCTGACCGGCAGAGTCGTGAAGATCGAGTAGAGGGCGGACACTGTCGACGGGCGCCTGGTGGACATCGAGCAGAGGCTGGACGCTGCGGACCGGCAACAGGCGCAGGCCGGCCCGGGGCCCGGGTCGGAAACCGTCCAGCGGATGGAGAGGACCATAGCTGAGCTCAAACTGGAGCTCAACGAGCGGGACCAGGAGGCACTAATCTCTGACCTCGAAATCGGTCACCTCCCGGAGGAGAAGGGGGAAACCGTCCTCCACAGTGTCCTCGCGCTCGCCAGCCGCTTCGGCGTGTCCATGGAGGGGCGCGACGTGGTGTTCGCGGAGCGAGTGGGCGCGCCGCCGGGCGAGTCGGGCGGCGCCAGGCCGCGCCGCGTCGTGGTCCGCCTGGCGCGCCGCCAGCTGCGCGACGAGCTGCTGCAGGCGGCGCGCGTGCGGCGTGGCGTCGCGGCGGAGGGCGGGCGTCGGGTCTTCGTGAATGAGCGCCTGACGCGCTCCAACCGTCAGCTCTTCCACAGGGTGCGCGAGGAGTGCCGTCGCCTCCAGTGGAAGTACTCCTGGACGAGGAGGGGACGCATCTTCGCGCGCAGAGGTGACGGTTCCCAGGTCTTTCAGCTGCGTTCGATGGACGACATTGGTAGGGTGTTCGGCCTCGCAGCACAATGACTAGCGGCTCTCTGCAATGTACACATAATATTAATTAATTTTTGTCAATTTTTTTATAAAGTATATCAAATTCCTGTATATCTGCTCACCTGTGTAATGAAGTGGATTTGTTTGTCAGGTAGTCAGAGCATTAACTCAATTGAACACAGCTGTTGGTTCTATATTAACTGTATAATTTTGTTATTATTATTGCTGCCATTACATTGCTATCAATACATTGACATTGACTCTATTTTATTGGTTTACAATTATTATTACATTATGATCTTATCAATTTCTCACAAATCGAATTTATTACAATTTATTAATATGAATGCACTAATGATAATATTCTTTGACATGTTTAATAATCATTGCACCTCTAACATTATCTGGTTTTTATATAACTCGCATTTCTCACAGGCCTGGGGTTAGATAATTTATTGGTGGGTTTTTTTAATGCTGGGTCTTTGAGCACTAAGCATGAGGAGCTGATTGTGGCGGTGGATGACTTGTCTCCTGACATAATAGCCATTAATGAGACATGGCTGAGGACTGGCGAGGAGGACAGGGCACCTAAACTGGCCGGCTATAGACTAAGGCACGTCCCTAGACCAGATCACATAAGGGGTGGCCGGGGAGGTGGTGTAGGGTTCTACATACGGAAAGGTCTAAATGTAAAGGTGTGTACCCATCCTTGCTCTGCAATATTGGTGGAGCAGATGTGGATCTCCGTGCGTCTACTGAGTAAGGTTATAGTCATCGGCACGGCCTATAGACCTCCTTGGCTTGATCCTGACGTGTTCCTTGAGGCACTGACAGAATCTGTTGCTTGTTTCGCTGGGGCGGACGGGCTTATAATTATGGGAGACTTCAACATTAACCTGCTTGATACTACTAGTGGCAGGAGTAGAGATCTCGAGCAGTGTATACGCGGCCTGAACCTCAATCAGTTGATAACTGAGCCAACCCATTTTACAGATCACAGCAGCACACTAATTGACTTAATCTGTACGGACTTGCGGGCACACCGGGTTGTTGTGAGACACTCCCCAGACCTGGGTAGTCACGCATTACTTCTGGCCGAGTTCAAAATGAAAAAGGAGAAAGCGAGGCCTCTTTGGGTCACCTATAGGCCTTACAAGGATATTGTATTGGAGCACCTTGAGCGAGACCTCAGTTTGATTGATTGGAGCAACCTCTTACGTCTAAGTAATGTAAATGAGCTTGTAACATCTTTTACCGGTTGTGTCATTGGTATGATGGATCTCCATGCCCCTGTGAGGTCGCGCAAATTCAGACACCCACCACATCCATGGATAACAGACACTATCAAAAAGATGATTCGTGTTAGGGATGCTTATAGCAAGCGATATAGGAAGTTGAAAACTGCTAGCCTCAGGGACAGTTACAAAACAATGAGACATCTGGTTCTGGGGGCCATTGAACGCGAGAAGTCTTGTTTCTTCAATGCACATGTCAACAATAACCTAAGTAACCCAAAAAAACTTTGGAGGAACTTGAAACGCACGGTACTGCCAGATAATGGGAACATACCTGATATTCCCTCTATGTTTAACAATCCTGATCTTATCAATGCACATTTTCAAAAAGTGCCAGGTGAGGATAAAGTATCAATTTCTCAACTGACCTACTTTGAGTTTCACAGGCATAACAATGCAGCTACTTTTTCTCTACACACAGTCAGTGAGGAGATGGTTCTTAAGACCATCAGAGGATTGAAGTCGAATGCCCGGGGGCATGATGGCCTATCTTTGGACATGCTCCGGCTAACCTTACCCTACTCCCTTAAAGCCATAACTGCGATGGTCAACCAGTCTATACTAGACAGCACATTCCCTGAGAATTGGAAAATATCGATTGTGAGACCTATTCCTAAAACAAGCCATCCTAACTCGGTGGAGGAACTAAGGCCTATTAGCATCCTGCCATGCCTTTCTAAAATTCTTGAGAGGATAGTGTGCGACCAAGTCACTCGATACCTTGAGGACTGTGATATACTTCCACAATGTCAGTCTGGGTTTCGGAAGGGTTATGGAACGGCCACTGCACTGGCAGACGTGGTTGACAACATACTGGCTGGACAGGACCGTGGCATGGTTACAATTTTGACATTGCTTGATTTCTCTCGGGCATTTGACTCAATCAATACATCTCTTCTCTCATCCAAACTAAAATACTATGGTTTCGATAGCAGATCCGTTAAATGGTTTCATAGCTATTTAACTCAGCGTAGTCAATATGTTGAGCTGAAACAGACTGATGGCACTCTATTGCGCTCGCAGCTGAGTACAGTCTCTCGTGGTGTGCCCCAAGGTTCTATTTTGGGCCCAATTCTGTACATTTTGTACAGTGCTGACATCGTACATAGCATAAAGAATTGTCAATATCACTTATATGCTGATGACTTGCAACTGTATCTGCCGTTTGCCCCTGCCGACCAAGTGAATGCTGTCAATAAAATTAACCAAGATCTAAATAACATAAATACTTGGTGCTTACTGAATTGTCTAACTCTTAATCCTAAAAAATCCCAATTCATTGTAATGGGTACTCCCAAGAACATTGCCAGATTTGATGATACTACTTTAAATATTGTGGGTCAGCCTATTGTTAGAGTTGATAAAGTGAAAAATCTGGGATTGGCCATGGATTGCCATTTGAAATTTGAAAACCACATCATTGATTGTGCTAGAAGTAGTTTTTACCGTTTGAAACTTCTATACAAACTAAGACCATATTTAAGTGAGAAGATTCGAATTGCTCTTTGCGAATCACTGGTTCTCAGCAAGTTTAACTACTGCGATACTGTTTATGGTCCATGTATTTTGACAAAATCAGCTAAACTTATTCAAAGAGTGCAAAATGCCTGCGCTAGGTTTTGTTTCACGATTCCACCTCGTACACATGTTACGCCATTCCTCAATGCTGGAGACATGTTGAAGATGGATGCGCGTAGGAAGCNCATGGTCATCCAAATCACATGTGTTTGCGAAATTTCAGCTTAATCGGTTGCCTGGAAGTGGGTCTTAATTCAGTTTGCAAGATTCCACCCATACAAATATGAGCCAGTCGTTGTAATATGATGTCACGCGCATAAAATGGCGGGCCGGCCGCCGCCCGCACTTTTAAAATTCAATATCTTGGAAACTAATTGACGTATCGAAATAATTCTTTCACGTGTATTTTTTATTTTTAACAGAGAATACAGAAAGCTAAAAAACAAAATTAGTGAACATTCTTCATTCAAGTTTTCTCCTCGCGAATATGTTTTGATGAGATTTCTCTGTATTATTTAGCCAATAAATGCAAACGTTTATTTATTTGTTATCTCAAGCATTCGTTCTATGAGCAAAGTTTGTCGTTACAACAGCAGTAGTTTGTTTTGAATTGAAGTTTTGTTAGACCTTTCTAATAAAACTGAACGTAAATAAATGTCTAAAACAATAGGTTGCTGTTAGTTAACATAAGAAGAACGCCATTTAATGAAAAGATTTAATGTCGTTGTTTCTGTTAGTGAATAATAGTCTCATTCATTGAATTCTTTGGCCCTTATGACTCTACCTGTATTTAGTAGAGATAATAATATAAAGACTATAAAGTGCATATTATATTCCACCAATAGCCACATCTGAATTTCTCCAACTCCTAGTGTGCGGTCCTCAATTATTTGGCACCGTTAGTTTTGGACATGGTTTTTATTTTATTTTATTTTATTTCTTTTGCTATTGTTTGTATGTGGGTACTCAGTGTATTCTTTTTTGTTCTGAAATTGTAAATTTATTGTAGGTTATCCTTTGCTCATGTTAAATGTTAATGTTATTGATGGTAATTTCTTATTAATTTCCCTTATTTTAATTGTATAATGCATGATTTATGATTACGTATATGATTGTTGATTGATTTACGATGCGGGATGTTAGGCACTCACCTTCTGTTACGTATTACGATTGTAGTGCTGCGGATCGGATTGCTCCTAATATAGTTTTAATATTTGGCACTCATTTCTCAAGCAAATTTCATAAATCTGCTCACATTTAATAATTTACGTGGCAATTTCTCACAGGTCGTGCACATGTCGATCCACTGACAGTTCTTTTTTTTTACTCTTTCAATCTTTTTACTGGCATTGACATTGCATAACTAACTTGTGACTTTATGGTTATGGCCACATGTAAATAATGGTGTTTTTTAATTTAATTATTGTAATTTGTATTTTTTTTTCTTTTTATTATTATTTTAATTCTTATTTTAATTTTCATTATATTNTTTCAATCTTTTTACTGGCATTGACATTGCATAACTAACTTGTGACTTTATGGTTATGGCCACATGTAAATAATGGTGTTTTTTAATTTAATTATTGTAATTTGTATTTTTTTTTCTTTTTATTATTATTTTAATTCTTATTTTAATTTTCATTATATTGAAATGTGTTTGATTTAATTAGGTAATCATTAATTTTTAATTTGAGTGTTTGAAAGTCAATAATTTTAATTTTAATTTTAAATAAATGTTTTGGTTATGTAATTGAATAATTAAAATCTAATTTTAATGGAATTGAATTTTAATGTAAATTTAGTTGTTATGGTGTTTTTTGTTTGTTTGCTCTTGTATGTTTTTCTTCTTCTTTTCCTGTACATTGCGCCCCCCTGCTGACAACAGAGGGCCCCCGCTGAAAATCAGTTTCGAGACAAGCACTGGCGCGGTCTTGATGTATGCTGAGCGGGTGCCTTTTTGTCAGAGGGGCTCAAGCAGCTATCTGTACATTAATTTGTGTATCTCCTTCATTGTGTATGTATGTTTTTCCTGCTTGTATGTCTCTCTTTCAAATAAAAAAATATTCTATTCTATTCTATTCTATTTGGTTGATAGAGGCGGAATATACCAAGTTAATTTATGTGATAGACCTACATCTTCTATAACCATACAGTTACCTCGTACTCAAACTTTTTCATTGCCGTTTTTCTCTCACGGCAATTTATTAATTTATGCCGACTTCCAAAAGCTGTTGCATTACAACGAAAGTACGCGGTTACTTCGAGTTTTGTAGCGACGATTGGAACCGGTTTCACACTAATGTTCCGTTGCAACTATGATCTAATTTGAAATTTGCACCATGCATTCTTACAAAGCCACGATAGCCGAACGGTGAAGGGGTCGGACTGGCCGACCCGTGATCCGAGGAACGCGGGTTCGGTCTCCGCCGCCGCTCGACTATTGTGGTGAGCTAACTCGTGATACAAGCATATTTAGCATAGTACGAAGTGCTGACGGGATTATTAGTATTTTGTGTAATAACAAATCCCAACTTCCCAACTATATTATATATTAATATTATAAATGCGAAAGTAACTCTGTCTGTCTGTCTGTCTGTCTGTCTGTCTGTTACGCTTTCCCGCTTAAACCTCGCAACCGATTTTGATGAAATTTGGCATAGAGATAGTTTGAGTCCCGGGAAAGAACATAGGATAGTTTTTATCCCGGTTTTTGAAACAGGGACGCGCGCGATAAAGTTTTTCTGTGACAGACAAAATTCCACGCGGGCGAAGCCGCGGGCGGAAAGCTAGTTACTAATAATCTTAAAAAAAACAATATAGGCTTCCTTCCTTTTTAGGTGGAAGCTCTCCTCACTCAATACATAACCAACGAAGAGCCCTCCTTACCAACGTCGCCCACAGGCGAAGGGGGCGAAGTCCTAGCGCCTACGCCGCGACAAGTGTGGCAGTGTGTGATCGCGTTAGCACTATGTCATAACGTTACACCGGTTTATGAGGTGGAAGAGAGACAAGTCGATGATTCGCAGTCGGGTGAGTGGATGAAGTAATGAACATATTTTTTTAATTCTGTCATTTTTTTTAATTGTTACTTTTGGGAATCTGTTTTTTGTTTAGCTCATCTCATCATTATAAAATGCTCATCACACCAATTTTTGCCTCTGTTGAGTTTCGTATCCCTAAGGCTGGTTTTAGAATCGTGCACGCTGACCGTCGGCGCTAAAAGTAGGCGCACACCGTTAATTTTTAGTTGGCCGATAGTTGTGCCCGATTTTAAATTGTATGAAGAATCGGCCAAATCGAATCGGCGTAGTGTGCGCACTCCCATACATGCCCATACTGATGAACTGCCCGACTAAACTATCGGCCGACGAAAAGTCAACGGTGTGCGCCTACTCTTAGAGCCGAAATGTATTAAAAGTCAGCGCCAATGATCAGCGAGCAGTCAGCGCGATTCTGAAACCCGCCTATTTATTGTGTCAGACATGGCAAGCTCTGTGGTGTCGGAGAGCTGTGGCGGCGCGGTACCGCAGCAGCAGCTGTGCGACTACCAGGCCGCCAGCCCCGACGAGGTGGCGCTCGTCAAGTGGACTGACATGGTGAGTGCTCGGCGTCGCCCTGTGCGCCCGGCCCTTGCACAGTGCCTGTGTCGCGGCAGCAGCTGTGCGACTACCAGGCCGCCAGCCCCGACGAGGTGGCGCTCGTCAAGTGGACTGACATGGTGAGTGCTCGGCGTCGCCCTGTGCGCCCGGCCCTTGCACAGTGCCTGTGTCGCGGCAGCAGCTGTGCGACTACCAGGCCGCCAGCCCCGACGAGGTGGCGCTCGTCAAGTGGACTGACATGGTGAGTGCTCGGCGTCGCCCTGTGCGCCCGGCCCTTGCACAGTGCCTGTGTCGCGGCAGCAGCTGTGCGACTACCAGGCCGCCAGCCCCGACGAGATATTCCGCCTGCATTAGAAATAAACTACATGACTTGATGATAAGTGCAATAATAAAAGTTCACTTTTGCATGTCGTGCCAGGCTGTGGTAGCACCTAGTCCTTAGAAAAAATATGTATTTAAACCCCTCTGCTTATACTTGTGTCTGTCTTGTTGGATGTCTTAAATAAATAATCGGAACGACATAGGCACCGAACAAAATGAACAATTACTAAATCCTTTATATTGTTCGGTGCTTAAACTCTAGACTCTATTCAATTGATTTTTGTTTTTACTAGTGTATAATTACCCTAACATTGCAAAAAGAAATGCTGTGTATACCTGTAATTGAGGTTATATACGTATCATGTGTCAAACCATATTAAAATGTATGAACTGCATTATGTATGTGACTTTGTTGGTGTACCTAATAAATAAATAATAATAATAAATAATATTTAGGGCCCCAAAATCAATACTATCCGTGTTACAGATGGGCGTGTCTCTATACCGGAGGGACCTCCACAACATTTCACTGAAACTCCGTGCTGCTAACGAGATCATGCAGTTCAGCATCCTGCAGATATTCCCCTTCACCAGTGAAAGCAAGATGATGGGCATTATCGTGCAAGTAAGTGGCTTGTTAAAAAGTTGTATAGACTAGTATCGTTCATTTCAGCCGAAAGACGTCCATCGCTGGACCTTTGTTTGCCTCCCCCAAGGATTTCCATAACGACCGGTCCTATGCCGCCAGCATCCATGCACCTCCCGCGACCTTGATCAGATCGTCGGTCTACCTAGTGAGGGCCTGCCCACACTACATTTTCTGGCTCGTTTTTGCCACTCGAGAACTTTTCTCCCAGCGGTCATCAGCTCTACGAGCTACGAATAACGGCTGGAAAATGTATTGGTGAATCTTTTTGATGATTTAAACCAGTGTTTTTCAACCTTTTTCATGACGCGACCCCCTAGCATGAAAAAAATGTTTGCGACCCCCCGACCGTTCGGTTTTTTTCATGCCTTTTACAAAGATGTTGTAGGGAACGAATTCTTCAATCTAATACAACATTTATGCATTTGCATAATTAGATTTCGGATAAATCTAACTTTCAAACTTCTCTGGTTTTCTTACTGAGGTAGTATTTACGACCTCTCGCGACCCCCCTATAGAGGCTTTGTGACCCCCCAGGGGGTCGCGACCCACAGGTTGAAAAACACTGATTTAAACAAATAAACAACCTTTTTGCAGTCTATAAATTGTCATTTTATTGTACTAGGACGAGAACACGGACGTAATCACATACTACGTGAAGGGCGCGGACGTGGCTCTGGCGCGTCTGTTGGCGCCGGCGTGGCTGGGCGCCGAGTGCCGGCGGCTAGCGGCCGAGGGGCTGCGCACGCTCGTGGTCGCCAAGAAGACGCTCACCAGGAACGAGTACCTGGAGTTTGAGGTGCGCTACTTGTGACATGACACGTGGCTAGTGTAGGCCGGGCGTGACGTGGCGCGTCTACTGGCGCCGGCGTGGCTGGGCGCCGAGTGCCGGCGGCTGGCGGCCGAGGGGCTGCGCACGCTCGTGGTCGCCAAGAAGACGCTCACCAGGAACGAGTACCTGGAGTTTGAGGTGCGCTACTTGTGACATGACACGTGGCTAGTGTAGGCCGGGCGTGGCGTGGCGCGTCTACTGGCGCCGGCGTGGCTTTGCGCCGAGTGCCGGCGGCTGGCGGCCGAGGGGCTGCGCACGCTCGTGGTGGCCAAGAAGACGCTCACCAGGAACGAGTACCTGGAGTTTGAGGTGCGCTGCTTGTGACATGTCACGTGACACGTGGCAAGTGTAGGCCGGGCGTGGCGCCGAGTGCCGGCGGCAAATTGATGCAGTCTTCTTATCGTGTCGACAACAAACCTACACAGTGTCAACCCAAAATTCCGCTACAGGATTGGCGTTGTCAGCAGCATTCATTAAGTCCTCTTACGTGCAGTTGCTCAGGCACTCAGGGCACATTGATTCAGTAAAAGAAATTCATGACCACCAATAAAAATATTTATTTATTTATTATGTACACTAACAAAGTCACGATACAACAGTTCATACGTTAATTATCCTAATTTTATCGCAGAGCGAGTACAAAGAAGCCCGTCTCAGCGTTCAGAATCGAAGCGAGCGCACCGCCGCAGCTCTTAGCAAGCTGCACTGCGGCCTGACGCTGCTGGGGCTGACCGGCGTGGAGGACCGGCTGGCCGACCACGTGCCGCGCTCGCTCGCCATGCTGCGGACCGCGGGCATCAAGGTATGACGTCACCGCAGCAGCAAGCTGACTGCGGCCTGACGCTGCTGGGGCTGACCGGCGTGGAGGACCGGCTGGCCGACCACGTGCCGCGCTCGCTCGCCATGCTGCGGACCGCGGGCATCAAGGTATGACGTCACGCAGGTTGCTGCGTCACAGCATAGCCAATCAGAAGACACTAAGGGACGATACCCAATGGCGCGCGTTTGAGCACACTTACACGGCCGTAAAGAAAATAGTATTTTATTAACAGTTCTTAGGGTGGGTTGCACCATCTAACTTTAACTGTGACAAACGTCAAAAATCTGTCAAACTCCATACATACATCGATTTTCAACAACCGATCTTGCGCCGCCCGCATCTGTCTTAGTTCCAAAGAAAAAGGGCATACTAAATCCCACATTTCTGTTCCAGATATGGATGCTAACAGGCGACAAGCTAGAAACGGCGCTATGCATCGCTCGCTCGCTCCACCTGGGTGGCGGGACCAACTGGTTCACAGCTAACACCTGCACCTCGCGGCGTGACGCGTACGCCTTACTGCAGGCTCTCACGCAACATACCGACGATATGGATCTGATCATAGAGGGGGAGACGCTGGAGGTAAGAGGGAGGGAGGGAGTGATATATCGCGCGCTCGCTCCACCTTAGCGAAGGGCTCAACTAGTTCTTGTAGGCTCTCACGCAGCACATGGATGATATGGACTTGATCATAGAGGGGGAGACGCTGAAGGTAAGAGGGGGAGGGAGACAGCGCTATATCGCGCGCTCGCTCCACCTGGGCAGCGGGAGACGATATGGAACTGATAATAGAAGGGGAGACGCTGGTGGTAAGAGGGAGACAGCGCTATATCTAGCGCTCGCTCCCACCTGAGTGAACTCTCAACTCTCACGCAGCACACGGATGATATGGACCTCATCATAGAGGGGGAGACGCTGGAGGTAAGAGGGAGGGAGGGAGTGATATATCGCGCGCTCGCTCCACCTTAGCGAGGGGTTCCACTAGTTCTCGCGGGCGTTTACGCAGCACATAGATGATATGGACCTCATCATAGAGGGGGAGACGCTGGAGGTAAGAGCGAAAGAAACAGCGCTATATCGTGCGCTCGCCCCACCTAGGCAGCAGAAGCAACTGGTTCACAGACGATATGGAACTGATCATAGAAGGGGAGCAGCTGAAGGTAAGGAGGAAGGAGACAACATTATATCGCACGCTCGCTCCACCTGGACGAACAAACTGGTTCACAGCCAACACCTGCACCTCGCGGCGTGACGCGTACGCCTTACTGCAGGCTCTCACGCAGCATACCGACGATATGGATCTGATCATAGAGGGGGAGACGTTAGAGGTAAGAGGGAGGGAGGGAGTGATATATCGCGCGCTCGCTCCACCTTAGCGAAGGGCTCAAATAGTTCTCGCAGGCGTTTACGCAGCACACAGATGATATGGACCTCATCATAGAGGGGGAGACGCTGGAGGTAAGAGGGAGGGAGGGAGTGATATATCGCGCGCTCGCTCCACCTTAGCGAGGGGTTCCACTAGTTCTCGAAAGTGTTTACGCAGCACACAGATGATATGGACCTCATCATAGAGGGGAGAATCTGAAGGTAAGAGGGGGAGGGAGACAGCGCTATATCGCGCGCTCACTCCACCTGGGCAGCGGGAGCAACTGGTTCACGGACGATATGGAACTGATCATAGAAGGGGAGACGCTGGTGGTTAGACAGAAACAGTACTATATCGCGTGTTCGCTCCCACCTAAGAGAACAAACTGGTTCATAGCCAACACCTGCACCTCGCGGCGTGACGCGTACGCCTTACTGCAGGCTCTCACGCAACACACGGATGATATGGACCTCATCATAGAGGGGGAGACGCTGGAGGTAAGAGGGACAATAGCGCTATATCGCGCGCTCGCTCCACCTGGGAGGCGGGACAAACTGGCGGCGTGACGCGTACGCCTCTCACGCGCAAGAGAAGAAGACAGAGTTATATCTCGCGCTCGCTCCACCTTAGCGAGGGGTTCCACTAGTTCTCGCAAGGGTTTACGCAGCACACAGATGACATAGACCTGATCATAGAGTGGAGAAGCTGAAGCTAAAAGGAGGAGGGAGATAGCGCTATATCGAGCGCTCGCTCCACCTTAGCGAAGGGCTCAACTTGTTCTCGCAGGCGTTTACGCAGCACACGGATGATATGGACCTCATCATAGAGGGGGAGACGCTGGAGGTAAGAGGGAGGGAGGGAGTGATATATCGCGCGCTCGCTCCACCTTAGCGAGGGGTTCCACTAGTTCTCGCGGGCGTTTACGCAGCACATAGATGATATGGACCTCATCATAGAGGGGGAGACGCTGGAGGTAAGAGCGAAAGAAACAGCGCTATATCGTGCGCTCGCCCCACCTAGGCAGCAGAAGCAACTGGTTCACAGACGATATGGAACTGATCATAGAAGGGGAGCAGCTGAAGGTAAGGAGGAAGGAGACAACATTATATCGCACGCTCGCTCCACCTGGACGAACAAACTGGTTCACAGCCAACACCTGCACCTCGCGGCGTGATGCGTATGCCTTACTGCAGGCTCTCACGCAGCATACCGACGATATGGATCTGATCATAGAGGGGGAGACGCTGGAGGTAAGAGGGAGGGAGGGAGTGATATATCGCGCGCTCGCTCCACCTTAGCGAGGGGCTCAACTAGTGTTGCAAAAAAACCGGTTTCTGGTGTGAGAAAAAAACGTTGAAAAACAAAACCTGAAAAAAACTATTTTTTTTCTGGACCCTGTTTTTTTTTCAAGAGTACGAAATCCAAAACTTTTAAGACAAATACTTAAGTATACACATACCTCATCATAGAGGGGGAGACGCTGGAGGTAAGAGGGAGGGAGACAGCGCTATATCCTGCGCTCGCTCCACCTAGGTGGCGGGACCAACTGGTTCACAGCTAACACCTGCACCTCGCGGCGTGACGCGTACGCCTTACTGCAGGCTCTCACGCAACACACGGATGATATGGACCTCATCATAGAGGGGGAGAAGCTGGAGGTAAGACGGAGACAGCGCTATATCGCGCGCTCGCTCCACCTGGGCAGCGGGAGCAACTGGTTCACAGGATGATATGGACCTGATCATAGAGGGAGAGACGCTGGAGGTAAGAGGGAGACAGCGCTAAATCGCGCGCTCTCGCTCCACCTGGGTGGCGGGACCAACTGGTTCACAGCCAACACCTGCACCTCTCGGCGTGACGCGTACGCCTTACTGCAAGCCCTCACGCAACACACCGATGATATGGACCTCATCATAGAGGGGGAGACGCTGGAGGTAAGAGGGAGGGAGGGAGTGATATATCGCGCGCTCGCTCCATCTTAGCGAGGGGTTCCACTAGTTCTTACAGGCCCTCACGCGCACACAAATGATGTGGACCTGATACAAATACAAAATCATTTATTGTGAATCATAGGTAAAATGGTGACATGTTACATTAGGTAGTATCACTATGTTCCGCTCAAAGACCATAGATGATCATAGAGGGGAGAAGCTGAAAGTAAAAGGGGAAGGGAGACAGCGCTATATCCCGCGCTCGCTCCACCTGAGCGAACAAACTGGTTCACAGCTAACACATGCACCTCGCGGCGTGACGCGTACGCCTTACTGCAGGCTCTCACGCAGCATACCGACGATATGGACCTGATCATAGAGGGGGAGACGCTGGAGGTAAGAGAGAAGGAGATAGAGCTATATCGCGCGCTCGCTCCTACCTGAGTGAACAAATTAGTTCACGGCATGCACAAAAATATTATGTAAAAAATCTGTGTGAAAAACATCGTTCGTTCGTTTCAGCCAAATGACGTCCACTGCTGGACGAAGGTCTCCCCCAAAGCTTTCCATAATGAACGGTCCTGCGCTGCCCACATCTAGGTTCTTCCCGCGACTTTTACTAGATCTTCGGTCCATCTAAGAATAAGAATAAGAAAAACTTTATTTGACACAAAAAAGGAAAAAAATAAAAAACAGAACAAAGGGACTTAAAACTATACACGCATATTTTGTGCCAAAAAGGCCCGCTCAGCATTAATCGAGCCACGCGTGCATGCACGCGAGCCCCGACGCTGGTTTTCAGCGGGAGCCTCTCCAACCAACATTATAAATAAAAATTAAAAAATAACATTAAACAAAACAAAACAAAAACAGAACATTGACAAAGAGGGCGCCACTAGTACTATTTAGCACAATGGAGTAGCCACATCTAGTAGGAGTCCTGCCCACGCTACGTCTTCCAACCCGTGATCGCTACTCGAGAACTTTTCTGCCCCAACGGCAATCGTCTCTACGAGCTTTGTCGGTCAATTTGGTTCTCCTGCGGATCTCCATATTTTTGGTTCGATCACGCAGGGAAACTTCGAGCATAGTCCCACTTGAGTGAAAAACTTACTCATGATTAATGTTTATTTGTCTAACAGGAATGCCTCCGCTCATACGAAGAAGAGTTCGTAGAAGTGCTACAGCGCTGTAGCGGCGTAGTCGTAGCGCGATGCTCGCCGACACAGAAAGCGCGCGTAGCACGGCTGCTACGAGCGCGGGGGCTAGTCGTAGCAGCAGTTGGAGACGGAGGAAATGACGTCGCTATGATACAGGAGGCCGATATGGGTGAGTACTGCGGCTGTTGGCTCTTATTATGACGCGTACTGAAGTGACAATCGTAGTAATATAGCAGTGCTACAGCGTTTAGCGGCATAGTCGTAGCGCGGTACTCGCCGACGCAGAAGGCGCGCGTAGCACGGCTGCTACGGGCACGGAGGATGGTCGTAGTGAGTGAGTTACTGCACCTGTTAGTTCTTTTCATGATGCGCACTAGAAAAGGACAAACGTATTCATAATCGTAGCAGTGCGCAGCAGCGGCGTGGTTGTACGTAACGCGGTGCAGCGTAGACTAAGTCCAGTATGCGTCAAGAAATAAAGCGTCATACGTGCTTGGACGCATAATGTGTTCAAAACAAAAAGCGTCACCTAGGTCGATGGATGGTTTTGCATCTAAGGATTCGGGAGAGCTACGTGCTTACGACTTTTTGCGTTCATCTTAGGCTAAGACCTCATGGCGCGATTTTCACCCGCGTCCGCGGGGGTTGCGGGCCCGCAGCTTCTGTAGAATGCAGATACTTCTGTAAAAAATAATGCACAACTCACGACGCGGTTTGCGCCCGCAGCGTGCGCGGTTGTATGCGGGTCCCGCGGCACCGGCGGGCGACTAGTAGAATCGCGCGGGCTGCGGTAACTGCAGCCTCGGCGCTCTGCGATCGATCGGCGGGCGACCATTTTGTGCCAGTGACTTAGCGAGTCGCGATTTTTACTCGCGCCCGCGGCAGTTGCGGGCCCGCAGCAGGGTGTAAATCGCGCCGTGAGTTCTTAGCTTTAGATTTATGAATGTATGGCTCATTGCCGTATTGTTTTGTTTCCCCCAGGCGTGGGCATCGAAGGCGCGGAAGGTCGCGCGGCGTCGTTAGCAGGCGACGTGAGCGTGCGCGCGCTGTCGTGCCTGGCGCGCCTGCTGCTGGTGCACGGCCGGCGCGCCGCCATGCGCTCCGCCGCGCTGTGCCTGTTCATCGTGCACCGCGGGCTCATAGTGTCCACCATGCAGGTACCAGCCAGCTCGCTGTAGTGACGCACAGTGAGGTAGCGCGTGTCGTGCCTGGCGCGCCTGCTGCTGGTGCACGGCCGGCGCGCCGCCATGCGCTCCGCCGCGCTGTGCCTGTTCATCGTGCACCGCGGGCTCATAGTGTCCACCATGCAGGTACCAGCCAGCTCGCTGTAGTGACGCACAGTGAGGTAGCGCGTGTCGTGCCTGGCGCGCCTGCTGCTGGTGCACGGCCGGCGCGCCGCCATGCGCTCCGCCGCGCTGTGCCTGTTCATCGTGCACCGCGGGCTCATAGTGTCCACCATGCAGGTACCAGCCAGCTCGCTGTAGTGACGCACAGTGAGGTAGCGCGTGTCGTGCCTGGCGCGCCTGCTGCTGGTGCACGGCCGGCGCGCCGCCATGCGCTCCGCCGCGCTGTGCCTGTTCATCGTGCACCGCGGGCTCATAGTGTCCACCATGCAGGTACCAGCCAGCTCGCTGTAGTGACGCACAGTGAGGTAGCGCGTGTCGTGCCTGGCGCGCCTGCTGCTGGTGCACGGCCGGCGCGCCGCCATGCGCTCCGCCGCGCTGTGCCTGTTCATCGTGCACCGCGGGCTCATAGTGTCCACCATGCAGGTACCAGCCAGCTCGCTGTAGTGACGCACAGTGAGGTAGCGCGTGTCGTGCCTGGCGCGCCTGCTGCTGGTGCACGGCCGGCGCGCCGCCATGCGCTCCGCCGCGCTGTGCCTGTTCATCGTGCACCGCGGGCTCATAGTGTCCACCATGCAGGTACCAGCCAGCTCGCTGTAGTGACGCACAGTGAGGTAGCGCGTGTCGTGCCTGGCGCGCCTGCTGCTGGTGCACGGCCGGCGCGCCGCCATGCGCTCCGCCGCGCTGTGCCTGTTCATCGTGCACCGCGGGCTCATAGTGTCCACCATGCAGGTACCAGCCAGCTCGCTGTAGTGACGCACAGTGAGGTAGCGCGTGTCGTGCCTGGCGCGCCTGCTGCTGGTGCACGGCCGGCGCGCCGCCATGCGCTCCGCCGCGCTGTGCCTGTTCATCGTGCACCGCGGGCTCATAGTGTCCACCATGCAGGTACCAGCCAGCTCGCTGTAGTGACGCACAGTGAGGTAGCGCGTGTCGTGCCTGGCGCGCCTGCTGCTGGTGCACGGCCGGCGCGCCGCCATGCGCTCCGCCGCGCTGTGCCTGTTCATCGTGCACCGCGGGCTCATAGTGTCCACCATGCAGGTATTTATTTACAGCATAGTGTAGAGGTCTAGAGAAATGCAAACTAATGCGCTGAGTTCGAAGCCCAGTGTCGCATTAGAAATTCACACACACAAAGTAATCAAATTAAAAACAATACGTCGCGTGTGTCATGCACTGAGTGCGACTATTCGTTGGCATACCAGGTTGCAAGTAATGGACGTACAGCACCGCAGCACTACATACGCATTGACGTGCGATTGAATGAATTGTGTTAATTTGAATTTGCTGATTATCCACTGCGGTATCGGTACTCAACGTTCGATTATACTGTGTTCTGTTTTTGGGCACATTACTGCTACCTTTTGACATCTCCCTTTAGTTTCTGTGATTGACAGACGCAATGTCTTCGCTGACCGGAGTGAGATAGCACAGCGGGCTGAGCGAGTAATGCATGCAGGGTATTATGGTGCGTCCACACTGGGCGAACGGGCTCGCGCGGCAAACTCGACATCCAGCTCACTCAAAAACAGGGTGAGCAGGATGACCAGCGTGTCGCGCGAGCCCGTTCGCCCAGTGTGGACGCACCATTAGCATGCGCGTATAGTATAACGGGGGGGAAAGGCCTCCCAGAATGGTCTTCTGTATCTGGGATTTTAATATAGATTTTTTTCTTCTCCTGCAGGCTGTGTTCTCTGTAGTGTTCTACTTCTCTTCCGTGTCGCTGTATCCCGGCTTCCTCATGGTGGGCTACGGGACCGTCTATACTTTGTTACCAGTATTCTCGTTGGTAAGTTTAACACATTTTTTTTTATTGCTAGTCTACTACATAAACTAAAACTTCTAGGAGTTTGCCCAATACAACATTTTGACCTCCTAATTAAGCACATTCCAAGCACGAAATTAACAAAAATAACATTTTTATGTCGAGATTGATTTTATGAGATTGAGATTTTAAGATGCCCTTTTATTTATTGGCAGTGACTATTAAGATTTTGGGAAGAAGTCAGATCAGTTCCTTCATGGTATTCTTTTCAGGTATTAGACAAGGACATACCAAGTTCCACGGCGCTACGGCACCCGCAGCTGTACAAACAACTGACCAAAGGAAGGCAGCTATCGTACAAGACTTTTTACATATGGACTGGCATCTCTATTTATCAAGGTAAATTAAAAAAATATATCGTCTGTTTTTCTAAAAGCAAGACAGGTGGTTCTATGCTATCATTGCACAGGTGCCAACTTCAAACGCATAATGAAGGCTATCGTATTTGATTTCACCATTTGGCGAAAAGTTCTCGAGTGGCAACCACGGGCCTACATGTAGACGACGGGCGGGCCTCACACTAGCTAAGTGTATTGACAATCTGGTGAAGGTCGCGGGAAGTGCCTGGATGCGGGCAGCGCAGGACTGGTCGTTGGGGAAGGCCTTAGTCCAGCAGTGGACGTCATTTGACTGAAACGAAGCCATCATCATCATCATTTCAGCAATGAAACGTCCACTGCTGAACATTCCCCAATGATTTCCACAATAGCCGATTGGAAGCGGCCTGCATCCAGCGCCTTCCTACTGCCTTTATGGTCGCCAGTCCACCTTGTGACTCTCATTTCCGTGTATTTGTTGTGCAGGTGGAGTGATAATGTACGGCGCGCTAGTGTTGTTCGAGGACCAGCTGATCCACATCGTAGAGATCAGTTACACGGCGCTGATACTGACGGAGCTGATCATGGTAGCGCTGACCGTCAACACGTGGCACCGCCTCATGGTGGCGGCCGAGGCGGTCAGCTTGCTGATGTACACCGCCACTCTGCTTATATTCACTTCGTACTTCGGTGAGTACTTCCAAACTGATACAGCACACGGCGCTGATCCTGACGGAGCTGATCATGGTGGCGCTGACCGTCAACACGTGGCACCGCCTCATGGTGGCGGCCGAGGCGGTCAGCTTGCTGATGTATACCGCCACTCTGCTCATATTCACTTCGTACTTCGGTGAGTCAACAAACAAACAAACCCAGTCGAGTTATCACCGTGACGTCATATCGATGCTCTGGTACGAACGGGACAAACGCGGGGAGGTGTGCGAGTGAGAGGGAGGGAGAGGCGAATTCCAGCGAGATCGATCGGGTTATACTTCCATACTGATACAGCGTGGGTCGATTCACTTCCACTCTACGCGTACTTTCACAGAATAATAATAAGTACTACGTACAGAAGTTTTACTTCGCGAAGGTATTTAAAAAAATGTATGCTCAATGTCATTAACAATATGGTGTAATTTAGCCTGTCTCAAGAGTCAAGCACCATTTTGTTGACAAACGTCAGTAATCGGCACTGCGCCGAAGCTATAGGGCTGACTTCGGTAAAATGATGTGACGTGAGGTGCCAAACTGCGGAAAATGGCGGAGGAAATACATGATTTAGCATGAATTATCATGAATAATATTAACTACTTATTTACCTCTCAGTGTCCTGAGGCAACTTAAAAAAGTACATTCTGTGTTTTTATTATTATTGAGGCAGTTAAATACTGCACAGTATTTAGTGCACCATTTTCTTTATTTACTTCCATCATACACAAGAATACGCGTGCGTGAGTCAATGTTCGCTCGTAATATGTGAGGCCTTGTCGAATAGTATCCTGTAGGTGGGCCATCGTGCGTGTTTTGTTTTCGATGTAAACTCGCGGAGATGAACAGGCCTGGTACTTTCTAGAAAGCATTTTTCAGCTTTCTAGGAATTACCTCCCAAAACTTTAACGATTTTTTACCAGACTGCAGCATCCATAATGACGATAATGAAACCAGAGTGGTATGAAACATTGACCAAGAAACACTTTTTGTTGCAGACGCTGACTTCATAAGACACTGGGACTTCTGGTGGAAGGTGACCACTATAACCCTCGTCTCCTGCCTGCCGCTATACATCGTCAAGCACATGCACAGAAAGTGGAGCGCTCGCCAGTACAAGAACATACTGAAATGATCTTCAATATCAACGCATTTAGGTTCATTACACAATGTGGCACAAAAGGCCATTAACAAAAGTGGGACGAGAATGAACCATACAGACTGGTCCAATAGATCCATTTTCCAATGTGATACATACGCTCCCAGCTAGCGACGGGTAAGGTAGGCAATTAAGTTTAGTCTATAAATATTAAATAGTAATGTTTATCTTGAATGCTGAAAATTAATTATAGCACACAAGTGGTCTTTAAATCAATGCAATAAAGCTTGAAATGTAGCTCAACATTTTAGAATAAAAGTGTGTCGTGTCACAATTGCTACGTCCATAGACAAAGTTGGTATGAAGTCCCTAAATACCAACGCCAAGATACCAGTTTTAAAACCTTTTTATTCCTTTAAACAAGGAAATACGGATGTGTCGGAAAAATCATGAAAGTCAACTCTATCGACACTTACTGACGTCAATTTCCTACTGGTGTATTTCTACCACTACAGTATACTACACACAGAGGGATAGTCTATATATTTACTATGTCTCCAGTTCGTAATTAAATGACTGCGATTTATTTTATCGTATTGTAACGACACGAATCCCACAACTTGTTGCTGCTTGTTTGTTTTCCTAACAATAAATTTAAAAAAATAAAAAATAAACTTTGGAAGCACTACAATTTCAAAAAATATTATAAAATTATGTTTGATGGTCTACCAGTATGTAACTATTGATCTCGATGCGACCAAGATATAACATCGGTGATAATGAAAAATAATATGTACCTATTGATATGTGTTCACTTTTTATGAATTGCGTGGCAGCAAAGACTATGAATTTGACTAATTAAAAAGAACTCCAATTTAATTATAAAGCATAATTATGTACTAATATCTTAATCTTTTATAGTATTACAAAACTCTTCAATTTATTGCATGTTGCACTTTGGATAGAGCTACTATTAATAATAAACTTTACATTCCTCTAAATCTCAAATACTATATTTAAACATCTCTTCTTTATTATTTTTAAATGAATCAATAGCACAGATAACATAATGTTAATTTATTTTGCAAATAATTTATTTTTGTTAAAACAGACATTACGTACAAATTAATAATGTTATTAATATTATAACTACGTTAAATATTTATTTGGAGAGTTTTTTGTAATCATGTTAAGTGCACTTTACCTCGAAACGTATTTTGTATATTTAAAAGTATTTAGAGTATGTATACTTATCGTATTTAGGGTTTATTATGACATCACACAAAACGTCTATATTTGTGTATATTTTTGCTTTTTCAATCAAAGGTTAAGATATTTTAGTTTGCGTCATCTTTTTTTCCTTGTGACTAAGTTTTTGGACCATTAGATAGTTTTAACTGGAGAAGAAAGGTTTGTTTTCTGGTATATGTCAAAAGTTAAGTTGCACGGTAATATTTCTCTGGTAACCAAAATATGTTGGTCAAACAAAACTGAGCCAGAAAGTGTCCGTGAAGATGATCATAGTATTAATTTATATTTCAAGTACCTTTCTATTAGGTTGTTTTAGATGGCCGTCATAACGTTCAGTTCGGATCGTTAAGTATGAAGTTGAGGGTATACCCAGATTGCTACTGTTACTCATATTTGTATGAGTCCGAAGGATGGCATAAATATGCACCAGCCTTAGACTAAGGCACCAGCCATATCTTTCATTTCATCAAATTAAACTTCTATAAAGTCGGCTTTATTTTTTCTACTCATTTTTTTAGTTAATTCCTTTATGTCCCTATTCTGTATACTGATTATATTACTGTGATTTTCAGATTGATTATTAGATATAGTAGATTATGTATATTTATAATTATACCACACATAGGTTAATAAGTTTACTCGTTTAGTTTTACATTTAAATGATGTACAAAATGTGTTAAGTATGTGATATGTATTTATTGAAAGTATATTGTATTTAAAGGCGTTAAAATTTTCTGACGTAATGTCCAATGTAAAGTAACTAGAAAATATGGTATTATAGATAAATAAATGTTGATCCTATAATATTTTTTGTTTCTCTTTACGTAATGAAATGTTCCCTGATAATATAACTTCGAAGTTTTAATCTAACCAATAGAAAATCAATGAAACTTGAAAATAATCCATACATACAAGTATAATCCTTAAAAGTTTTAAACAGCTCTTAAATAACAATAATATCTTACATAACAAAACGCTAAACGAAATTCTTAGTAAAATTTAAGAAACCCTTACCTTCGCGATGGCGGTGTCGTGAACGAATTGAGATCGAATTCAGTCCCAGTCGTGGATCTTGTGTTACTGTGGACCATATGTTTCGACACTACTCGGCGCGCCCATGCGATGTCGCGGGACTCTCGTGTCTTCCTACTCTTCGTTTTAGAGCTATCAGAAGTTGCAGTGTGGTCCTCCGACGAAGAACTACCAGATCCGGACCACGCGGACTCGCTCACTTGTTGCTCCTGGCAGTAAGTCACCTCCGAATGTGTAGCTGTGCTCGTAGAGTACATCGGCACAGATCTCCCAAGCTGTGGTTTCTCCAACCGCAACTGTGCGATAGGCGTGTGCAACTCCGGTGGACTCTTCGAACGCTTCGACTGCGCTAAATTGATCACATTATCCGCCTCCTCGCTCTCCTCCTGCTTAGACAAATATGGGGACTCAGATTCTGTATCTTCATTGCCACTTATGATCACCTCCATTAACTTCTCCGCGTTGTCGTTCAAGTCGTACACTCTCTGAGTCTTCATAGATGCAGCCGATGACTTGGTCTTGGCACTGGATAGTTTGTGACGATTCTTATCACTAAACTTTGAAGTGTCATGAGCTGGGAGCATGGCTGGGAAGTTGGAGTCGACGTTTGCGTAAGCAACTTCTTTCGTAAAAAAGCTTTTAGATCGTCCTGTACAGTGACAGCCCTTTGCGTCTCCAAACATGTAGTTGTAACAGATTTGCAACAAGCAAATAGCTATAGCGGCTAGTACAACCATCCCCACGTATAGTTTTGGAGTCCAATCCGCGTTTATGTAGACGTATGATTGAGTGAGCGCTTGCCAGGGATGCCATTTCGAAACTCCTGCGTCTTGGTACTCGAAAAGATTACGACGCGACAATCCCTTTCCGTAGCTTTGAACTGCCGCTGCTATTCTGAGGATCCCCCCGTAAGCACCGTAAAGCTTGTCGTCTACAAGATGCGGAGCGACATCTCTTTTCATCCAATGCCAGAGTTCGTTATTGAAATTGACAAAGTCTGAATGCCGACAGTTCTCTGGAGAACTCCTCAGAATGCATCTCGAGGCGGTAGTATAATACTTGAGAAGAATATTTTCAGAATTCGCTGAAGCTAAACTAACTAGTCCACCCACTTTGAAGGGCAAGGCAACTGCTGAAGGTTCGTAAATATCATCCAGCTTAGGTGCTGGTAAATGTATACACGCACTGGAGTCTCGTTTTGTGACTAAACATGAACACGGGTCGAAAAGCCGGCCCGAACCTATCAGTACCTTAACTACGGTGAGATTTGACCACTGTGGGACTTTATCGGGCTCTTTCCATCCTAGTCCTTTGGTATTCAGAAACGTTTTTATATTTTCTAAGAAGTCGTGCAGTTCTCGTGCACTTCGGTAAGGAACATAGCCAGCGTAGTATGCAAATCTTACTGTGGGAAGCATTTGACTATTTAGATACCCTCCAATAGCATCGGCGAGAGCTTCTTTCAGTAGTACAGACGTGTGATGGTCGTGGATCATTTCTGTAGCTCGGAGTGCTCCCCGATAATACCTGAGTGTGTCTTTAATGTATCTAGCATTGATTTTATCTGGAGTCACTGGCGGCGGCATAACTTGCTGAAACATTTTCCGAGCCCGAAGTTTAGCCACATCATCTTCATGCCAACAATCAGCTCTCGTTCGTCTGTTGAAAAATAATGTGGTACCCACATTGGTACTTGTAGCGTATGGTTTTAGAAGTACAAGTAAAACTAAAATACATAACATCGAATTTCTATTCAATTGCCTTTAAAATTAAAGCGAAAATTAATCTAAATCCACAATCTGAATGACAAACAAACAGTCAATATTTTTGACTTTTGCACTGAAACCTACATTTTAATTTTTTAAATAAATTTTGCGTGTATTGAAACGTTGCGCGCTATATGTCATTGTCATTCATGTCAAGTCAATAATAATTGCGGAGTGATGTGAATCAGTCGATGAACTCTGTATCCCAGCAATCGATTTGGTTAAATGTAGATTTTTAAAACGTAATTTCAATATTTTTTATAGTTACTTTTGTGAAGCCTCAATGTAACCTTGTTGGTGTTCAAATAAATAAATAAATAAATAAATATTCATTGGATATCCAACTTGATATTTACGAATTAAGTATCTTGCTTGGCTTGATGAGTATTTATAATATCGATGATGATATATCGACAATACTTTTCTTCTGACTGACTTACTGGCATAATATTGTGATTATAGTGAACAAAGGAATTTTAGGTTATGAAAATTGCATGCATGATGCAATTTTATTATGTATGAATAATGGTACAATACAACATCACAAAATCGCACGATGATGCTTCTGAAGGAAAAGGAAGCATTGCATTGCTTCAATTTCCACAATATCGATATTGAATGACCAGCATCACTTCAACTGTCACTGTCAAATATAAAATTGTGCGAATTTTCTGCGTTTCTTGCTTTGATTTGGCGGTTATGTTTTCTTGATTAATTTGGTGATAAAAGAGCACTGGTATTAAAGATATTGATTGTGATTATGTTGTTTTAACTGTACATTTACTAAATAAATAAAAATGTCTCGGGTAAGTGTTAGACGTGTACTCACAATAACAATCGTTTATCAACTGATTTTACTATGTTCGCGTTCATTTTATCAAAGGGTAGTAGACTATCTTGAAAGGTTTATCTTAATCTTATCAGAAGTATTAAAGACAACCACATTCAATTAATTACAAAAACATGGCATTTCAGTGTCTGCATTTCAATGCAATAGGATGCATAGATAGAAACAAAAGGCTTGTTTTGTGTTTATAGTTTTCATTCTAGAATTTATATCAAATACACAAGTGCTTTCATGATTTGTTAGTTATAATTTTGTTTTATAATTACATGTTAATAATTTCAGGATATAAGATCATTTTTCCAACCAAAAAAGGCTCCAAAAGCAAAGGTAGAAGAGCTTGATGATGATGTTATTCCAGAATCTCCTGAGGTTCAAATTAAAAATAAGGTATGTTCTGTTTATTTTTTGTGGTGCTAAGTAATAGCTATCATGCTCTACCTGGTTTAATTTAGTCAAATATGAATAAAAACATTCAAGTTTAAAGCAGAGTTTTAGGCAAAACCTATTATTACTTCAAAGTGTCATCTAGTTGGCTTTACATCACCACTAGATAAAAAAAAATACTGAGTTACTAAGAAAAAATAAATAGTCAGTTTAGCCTCTACACCGGCAATATTGTGTATTTAATTGAGACTGATTAGACTATTTTATAAATTAATTTAATTTGTGAATAGACAAAACCTCATTAATTGGGCACATCAATATTCAAAATATCATTTAATTTAACCATACATTGTTTAAATAGGCATTCTTAAATATTACAGAAAAAAGAATCACGTAAAAAGAGAGTCCTGAGTGATTCTGAAGAAGAAATATTTGATTCAAAGAAGAAGAAACCAATTAACGACCCTAAAAAGAAAAGTCCGTCTAAAACTAAAACAAAAAGTCCAAAGAAACCCGTTTTAAAAGAAGTCAAAGCTGTGGACATCTTTGGTAGTGCACCCATTAAAAGAACAGAACCAATTGTCAAGAAATCTGAAAAGAAAGAGAAGAAGAATACAGAAACAGGTATACATTCGGATGACGACTTTGATAAGAGTCTTCTGGAACTAGATGAAATTGAAGAGTCAGCGTTAAAACTAGAAGAACCAACAACGAGCAAAGCACCTGATGAACACGAAAAAAGTGATCAAAAGATTGAACAATCTCCACTTAAAATTAAGGAAAAACAACTTGATAAAACTGAAATCAAAAAAGAAAAATCTCCATTCAAAATTAAAGATAAACAACCTGAGAAAAATGATATCAAAAAGGAAAAATCGCCATTTAAAATTAATGACAACGATATCCAAGATAAAAATGGATCTAAAAAATTTAAAAATGAACCAAAATCTAATATATCAAAAATGAATGACAAGAAAAGAAAGTTTGCAGAATTCCTTGAAAATGAAAATGAAACTAATCATGATTCTGGAAAATCTAATGTAGATGCAGCAGTCAAGAAAAAGAAACTGAATGATAGCGTCACAGATGATAAGAGAAATGGCAGCAAGGAGGTTAAAGTGAAAAAAGAAGACAGTAATGATTTACATGATAATGATGCCACTATCATTGAAGATGAAATTAATGAAAGCAGACATGAAAGCACTAAGAAGAAAAAGTTTAATAAATCACTTAATGAATCAGGTATTTGTTCTGTTAATCATCATTTTTCGTGGTTTAATGTATACATTTTTACATCATAATTTACATCATCACTTATCTTATCCTCTAATAGAACCTTCATTTCAATAAATAATTGCAACACATGTTTTTTTCAGTGCTAACTGATGAAGAAAGGCATGAAAGAAAAATTCACTCTGCACAATTATACCAAAAGTATTTGAACAGATCGGGGCCCAAGCATTTGGGAGCCAAGGAAATCCCAGAGGTAAACTACATATTAAGAATAATTATATAATAACCATGAAAAACACTTCCTTGGCCACTTTATAAAGCAAATAAGGCTCCAATACTGTTGGCATAAGAACTTAGAACACATTATTTATTAAATATTTAAGATAAAAAATACTGTTAAAACCAATATAACTGTTATATTGTATGTTGTTTTTGTTGAAATGTTTTCAGGGCGCTCCAGACTGTTTGAAAAATTGCGCGTTTTTGTTAACCGGAGTTCTCGACTCCTTTGAAAGGGAAGAAGTTACAGACGCTATTACCAAATATGGTGGATGCATCAAAAGCGGTATCAGCAAGAAGGTATGTTAAAAAGTCGCCAAATTATTTTGTACAAAACAAAATACAGGGTGTTAGGTAAATGGTCATACTAAATTAATTTTATAAAATCCGATTTGTATGAAAATTAAAATAATTAAAATGAAAATATAAATTTTCTGACTTCACCATACCATTTATATGCCCATGTTAACATGGGCTAGTGTCGGCTCATATACCCATTTACCTAACACCCTGTATATTACACTCAGTCTGGTGTATGAAGTTGTATGAACATAATATAATGCTAATTTTATTGTTATACTCGGCGCAAAGACTCGTGACAGGCGGTGTAATAATAAAACAGTGCATATAACGTTTTCTTTCACTCACACTAGTTATAGGTGACGTCACACAGGCAGGCATATCGTTATTTATAATACGTAATAATTAATGAAATATTGGTGAGTGTGCATCTCTGTTTCAAAAATTACTTATGGTACCGCCTGCCATGAGTCTTTGGGCCGAGTATAGTATAGTTATCCATGCAATCAAAGTTAGGCGTAGACGCTCATCACAATGATGATATATTAAACTGTAAATAAAGTTTTTTTTTTGTAGGTAACTCATGTGTTAGCTGGCGAAGAGGCAGGTCCCGCGAAAATGGCAAAAGCACAAGAATTAGGAATCAAAATAATCAACGAAGATGAATTTATACAAATGATCAGGGACTCAACAAACAAGCACTCAAAAGAAAAAGACACAAAAAAGGAAAAGAGCCCAAGTAGAAAATCAAGTAAAGATAAAAAAGAATCAAAAGAAATCAATGGTGTTAACAAGAACATGAATGACACAAATAAAACGAAAACATCACATCGAAAAGATGAAGACAAGTCGAAACATGAAAAAACAAATGGTTCGGAAAGCAAAGAAAATAAATCTAAAATTCCGAAGAAAGTTGAAACAGAAATTAAAAAAGAAAATGAAGTTAAAAAAGAGAAGAAAATAGAATTAGATAAACCTAAAACAACTGATTTAGCAAGTGGTTAGTAATTATCCCATCTTTAATCTTTCTTTAACTTATTTTAATTCATTTTCTTTTTCAAATATGTCTTACATGTTTCCAGCTGGAAAATCAGATTCTTCTAAGAGTGTTACAAGTTCTATCGACATGATGTGGGTAGACAAATACAAGCCACAGAACTTGAAGCAAATCATCGGACAACACGGAGATGCGAGCAACGTCAAGAAGTAAGTACTTACCCACACATAAGCACAAATCGCAGAATTGCTAAAATCAAGTAGCAGTGGGCAGGGCACATAGCTCGTAGAGACGATGGCCGTTGGGGCAGAAAAGTTCTCGAGTGGCGACTACGGGCTGGAAGACGTAGCGTGCAGGGCAGGCCTCCTACTAGGTGGACCGACGATCTGGTAAAGGTCGCGGGAAAAGCCTGGATGCGGGCAGCGCAGGACAGTGCATTGTGGAAAACCTTGGAGGAGGCCTTTGTCCAGCAATGGACGTCATTTGGCTGAAGCAACAAGCACAATAAAACATGCAACATAAGAGCTAAAATGAAAAGAAATATACACGTCATTATTTATATTTCTTGACGGATTCATTAAAATAATGAGACCTATCGTTTTCGGACTAACCAGTTGGCGCCACTGTAGAGTAAGTTCCTGACACTCGCTAGTGGCGCCAACTGGTGACCGCTGAAGCGGTAGGAGGACTATAGGATTTGCCAGGATGACGCGACTGTGGAGTAAGGTTCTGTTACTTGCCAATAGTGCCAACTATTGAGCACAAAACAATAACCATAATTCCTTAAAAATACAGCCTATATTTAAATCATGGTAATTTTTTAGAGTTACTTAGCCAAATGGCAAAAAAACGGAACCCTTAGGCTAAGAACTCACGGCGCGATTTTCACCCGCGCCCGCGGCGGTTGTGGAATTGCGGTTTTATTTCAAAACTCACGGGAGCGGTTATTTGCGCGGTTATTCTAAGAACTCACGGCGCAATTTTAAATCGCGTTTTTAAACTATCTGTATTTTAATTTTTTCCTTTCTTCATAGGTTAACAAATTGGCTGACGAAGTGGTATGTGAATCGCAAGGCCAAGCTGCCTAAGCCCAGCCCGTGGGCCAAAAACGACGACGGAGGGTACTTCAAAGCAGCACTGCTGTCGGGACCTCCTGGTGTTGGTGAGAAGTTTCTTTGGTGTAGTCTAAACTGACAAGCGATTCTGAACCTTAAAATAACTAAGTTGTTATAAGAATCATATGAAATGAAAATCACATGCAATCATCTTTGGCCCGGTTTCCAAAGCGGAGCGGTTCCAAAGAGAAGAGATGTGTGGCGAAACTGGCAGGCAATAGCCTGGAAATATTGGAAATATCCACCAAAGCGGAGCGGAGAAGAGCAGAGTCGTGCGGAGACGAGAGATGTGTGAGCTATGCGTAGTTGTCAGCTGGCAGTCTATTGCTATAAATAAAACACTGCACAGCTCCGTACCGCTCCGCTCTTCTGAAAAAAAAAACATGCATATTTCCTATATTTTAAATGTTGTTTCAAGGCAAAACTACGACGGTGGCGCTAGTTTGCAAGGAGCTGGGATTCGACGTGGTAGAGTTCAACGCCTCAGATACAAGAAGCAAGACTCTTATCAAGGAACAGATCACTGAGCTCTTGAATACCACCTCACTGTCAGGATACAGTAAAGGTAAAACATGGTTACCTAGTTAGTAACAGAAGTTATGTACTTTGAACCTTATTTATAGGTATTTAGGTCGAGAATCAATTAACAAAATTAATAATTTCAATTTTAAATTAGCAGTGAAAACTTGTACTTATGTAACACTCATTTTTATATGCTTCTTGTGTTACAAATAGCGGGGACGTACTTTGAACGTTATTTGTTGGTGTTTAGGTCGAGAATCAATTAACAAAATTAATAATTTCAATTTTAAATTAGCAGTGAAAACTTCTAGGCTTATAAAAGACTCATTTTTATATGCTACCTGTGTTACAAGTATGTAAGCTGTATGTTTTCCTAATAAAGAAAAAAAATGAAAATAAAATTATTAGTTACCGTAGCCACCGCAGTTGGAGTGTATTAAGGTAGAGAACTAGTGAACATTTTGATTGTTTTACTTACAGGTGATACAGGCAAGCAGGCTGTCACGAAAAAGCATGTCTTGGTAATGGACGAAGTTGATGGCATGGCGGGGAATGAGGACAGAGGTGAGTTTTGAAAGAAAGTCTGTTTTGTTACGTTATAACGTCTAGTTCTCTAAACGTTGACGGTGAATACATTTTAATACAAGTTGTCTTTCGATGCGAAACTGTGGGCATAAGCTAGTTTACTTTCTACTTCTAATCAGCTGTAAACAAAGTTTTTTCCTGATGGGAAATGCATTAAGTTGAATACCAATGCCGATAGGGACGGCTGGTGGATTATTGTGGACTCTCCCTGCAAAAAGACGGCGATGTCTACCCACTAAAACCCGGTGGTGTCCTTCAGAACTGCGAGTAAATGTCCTATTGGTCATTCGTTCGCGGCTTAGTTGGTAATTTACAGCCAGCTTAAAATGAGGACTATCGAAAATATCCAGCAAATCCAGCAATACATATTATTATTTCAAGTAAAAAAATAAATTTTATTCTCTCAACAGGAGGCCTCCAAGAGCTGATAGGCTTGATAAAGGCGACGTCAGTGCCCATAATATGTATGTGCAACGACCGCAACAGTCAGAAGATGCGCTCTCTGGTCAACTACTGCTACGACCTGCGCTTCACCAGGCCTCGGGTCGACCAGATAAAGGTAACTTGCAAACAGGAAGAGAAATAAGATTTCAGGATCATTTCATCTCTTATCTACTAAAGTCCGGTAGCCGAGCACATAGAATTTCGTACAATGAAAGCTACCCCAAGCTCGCACACTCACTGCGGCCGCCCGTCGCACAGTCGCGACAGCAATATAATTACGTGGGAACGATAAGGATGGGTAGATTGGGGTCATCGGACGAAATTCTACGTGCTCGGCGACCGAACTTTAAGAACAGGCAGGAAAGTTCTTGAGTGGCGACCACAAGCCGGAAGACGTAGCGTGGGCAGGCCTCCCAGGTGGACCGACGACCTGGTGAAGGTCGCGGGAGGTGCCTGGATGCGAGCGGCGCAGGACCGGTCTTTGTGAAAATCCTTGGAGGAGTCCTTTGTCCAGCAGTGGACGTCTTTCGGCTGAAACGAACGAACGAACTACTAAGAACAGTGTTGATAGATTCAATTTGTATTTTATTCACAACTCCGATCCGATCCAAAGTGGAAGTGAGTTTCACCCGGAATCCTCAACCATAGAGGAACTGGCTATTTTACCCGCAACTGCCGGAACAACAACGCTGTTATAATTTTTATTTCTCTTTTTTTTTTCTCTTTATTTGGGACAACAAACAAATAAGATCTAAAGTAGTAAATTGCAGAGCTTCAACAAAATTAAACTATTACTTAATGTGTATGGCAAGCTACAAGATGCAAAATCTCTTTAAGGTTATTTTTTATTTAAACAATGCATTCACTTTATCGTCTACTTTTCCAGTCAGCAATGATGTCGATCTGCTTCAAAGAAGGCCTCAAGATTCCTCCGGACGCGCTATCTCAACTCATAGTAGCCGCCAACCAGGACGTCCGGCAGACGCTGCACCTGCTGTCCATGTGGGCGGCCGACCCGGACGCCGACCCGGACAAGCTCAGGAAGGATGCAACTAGCGTCCGGAAAGATGTCAAGCTGGTGAGTTGCGTTATTATACTCTTTATTGTCTGATAGTGGCCGCCAACCAGGACGTCCGGCAGACGCTGCACCTGCTGTCCATGTGGGCGGCCGACCCGGACGCCGACCCGGACAAGCTCAGGAAGGACGCCACTAGTGTCCGGAAAGATGTCAAGCTGGTGAGTCGCGTAGTTATACTTTGTGTTGGTTGAAGAAGTGTGTAGATTAGTATAACTGCTGTCCAAGTGGGCGGGCGACACTGACGCCGATCCGGACAAGCTCAGGAACGACGCCACTAGTGTCCGGAAATATGTTAAGCTGGTGAGTTGCGTTGTTACACATTGCAGCATTTCTCTGATAGTAGCCGCCTACCAGGACGTCCGGCAGACGCTGCATCAGCTGTCCGGCTGACCCGGACAAGCTCAGGAAGGACGCCACTAGCGTCCGGAAAGATGTCAAGCTGGTGAGTTGCGTTATTATACTCTTTATTGTCTGATAGTGGCCGCCTACCAGGACGTCCGGCAGACGCTGCACCTGCTGTCCGGCCGGCCCGGACAAGCTCAGGAAGGACGCCACTAGCGTCCGGAAAGATGTTAAGCTGGTGAGTTGCGTTGTTACACATTGCAGCATTTCTCTGATAGTAGCCGCCTACCAGGACGTCCGGCAGACGCTGCACCTGCTGTCCGGCGAACCGGACAAGCTCAGGAAGGACGCCACTAGCGTCCGGAAAGATGTTAAACTGGTGAGTTGCGTAGTTATACTTTATACTGCTACCGGTAGGCAGACCGAGGATCTGGTGAAGGTTGCGGGAAGTGCCTGGATGCGGGCGGCGCAAGACCGATCGTTGTGAAAATCCTTGGGGAGGCCTTTGTTCAACTGTGGACGCCATTTGGCTGTAAAGATACTGCTGTCGTGTCGTTGGCCGACCGGAACCAGTTAAGGAAGGACGCCACTAGTGTCCGGAAAGATGTCAAACTGTAGAGCAATTGTTTTCATCAGGTTTAGTCTCCATTGCAGGCACACAACTCTAATTTTTCAGAGGCAAAAGGGAAGATTTGGCCTACAGCACTTCCCACGCTGGCTAGACGTGTTGGCGAGACGAGCTTCATACGACTTCTGCTAAAGGGTCTTTCAACAAGGACGGGTCGATGTTGACAGCTTGTGGCGGCCGTGTTGATTTTGCCGGCATCAGTCTATTATTTTTTCTTCATATTTTTCAGTGTTTTAAAATGTTTTTTCTTATTCACGGCCGAATACTGAAACGCCATTTAAATATTTGACGGCTTCTCAAATAGTTAAGCAGCTCCTAAACTTACATTTCGCATACTCAAAACAGTATTTGAGCAGTTCTCAATTTTTAAGCACCTCTCAAATTAAGTTGCACTCAAACGCCACTTAAATGAATTTTCGAATACTGAAACGCCATTCAACGCTAAGCATTACTCAAACAACTGTCAAATCGTCTTGAGCAGCCGTTAAATTTGAGAGTGCTTGCGCGGTATCTTAAATCCTATTCTTATACCTAAATCGACCTAAATAGTGGTAAATAATGTCTGTGTCATCGTTATCATTACTTTCGAGCCTCGAGGAAATACCTAGATCTAATCGCACGAACGCAATAAGGCTGAACGCTATTGAAAAATATTATTATAATGACATGCAATTCCGAGCGAGGTTCCGCGTCTCAAAAGAAACGGTGTTGTTTCTGGATTCATAATTTGGAAGCTCTTTGAAACCCCTCACCAAACGCCATACAACCAGTAGACCAAATACTTATTATAACCCTACGGTTCTACGCAACGGGAAGTTATGAACGTGTACTAGGTGATATCTTCCACATCGAACAGCCAACTATGCATCGTACTAGTGCACAAAGTAACAACCAAAATAGCTGCTATGAAATCGCTTTACATAAACATGCCTATTTCTGAGGAATACCTATGGGGACATCGCATAGCAGCATTTCCAAGAGTGTTGTTGATTTGTCAATTTGATGCTCTGTCAACAATGATAAATGTCAATTGTGGTTACGTTTCGGTCCACGATCGCCACATAATAGATTTCAACAATAAAAAGTATCACCTTTAAAATTATTATTTTAATTAAATAAAAATGCAAGCATTAATCTTTTTATATGATAAAACTAGATTTATATATAATAGAAACTAAAAATAAACTGTTCTATGTTAAGTTGATTGAGTATATTTCCATAAACGACAATACATAACCAAACGATGCTGCGTGTAATGGATAAAAAACGTAGTTATCATTTGTGTAAATGAAAACATACTTTTTTTGGTAAATGTTGCCAGTAGGTAAACATTTGAGAGCTGCTTAGCTGATCACGGCTTCAAATCCGTTGAGTGGCGTTTGAGAATACCATTTAAAATTGAAGGATACTTAAATTTAGGAGCCCGTCAGCTGAGTGACAGATTTGAGTAGTGTTTCAGTATTCGGCCGTCAGTCATGCAGTTGGTCCTATTGAAGTCTCTTCATCATGTTAACTATTTCTATGACCCTAACCTTGCAGGGCCCGTGGGAGGCGATCCGCAAGGTGTTCTCGGCGGAAGACCACAAGACGATGAGCATCAACGACAAAAGCGACCTATTCTTCTACGACTACAGCCTTGCGCCGCTGTTTGTCTACGAGAACTATCTGCAGGTCGCGCCGCATTGTCCGAAGTAAGTATTAGAGACCGCGCAGACCTGCAGACTATACAGGGTGGAAACGATAAGTGATCTCACTCGATTATTTCTAAACTATACAAGGTATCGAAAAACTGGTTACTGATCGTGAAAGTGCTTCATAAGCTCTTTCGAACGGTACCAATAATAGGTTACAGGATAAACTGGAACTATCCTAAAATTCAATGTTTCCAGCTTCCATGCTAAATATATGTCAACCACACAATATTTGAAGTGTAATTTATTTTTTGTTAAATAATAAACTTAAAAAGTCAGTTAAATGAACTCGTAACTTGCATCTCATTTAAAATTATTTGTGGAAAACATTACTTTTAAGCTTTACTTGCTATAATATTATCAAGATATGAGTGCCATGACTGAGATAGATGTATGGAAGATGGAAACATTGAATTTTTGGATAGATCCAATTTATTCTGTAAGCTATTAATACTGTTGGATAGAGCTCGTGAAGCACTTTTAGGATCAGTAACTAGTTCTGCGATATCTTCTGTAGTTTTTAATCGTAACTTTACCAAATGTATGGAAGCTGGAAACATTGAATTTTCGGATAGTTCCGGTTTATTCTGTAACCTATTATTGGTACCGTTTGAAAGAGCTCGTGAAGCACTTTCAGGTTCAGTAACCAGTTTTTCGATATCTTGTATAGTTTAGAAATAATCGAGTGAGATCACTTATCGTTTCCACCCTGTAGACTTTTAGTCGGCCGAGGTCGGCATCTAATTCTTATTAGGAATCGACCGATACCAAATCGGTGTAATGTGCGTACCTTCATTCATGATTAACAGACGAAACTAAAGACCGACAAAATATCTGTAATCTACGAGGAGTCTAATTCGTGCCGCTACAAAGTATCCAACAGCACTTAACTATTTATTTTCAATAATATTAATTAAATTGTCTGGTGTCTACTCTTTTCTTGTGATTTCTTTTTTGTCGGCCTCTAGGCAGGTTGTTTTTGACGGTTTCAACAATTTGTTTAACTTATTAATAAACTGAACTGCGCTCTTTTGTACTTAAAAATGAACTTCACCCTTCTAATTAATAATGAACTCCCTAGGAATGAGATATTAGACCGTGTAAGTAGAGCGGCGGACAGCATCAGTCTAGGCGACCTGGTGGACGCCAGGATACGGCGCAGTCAGGCCTGGGGACTCCTGCCTATGCAAGTGAGTAAACACCTTAATATTATACAGGTTATTGACAAATAATCGTAATAAAAAGGTAGCAGGAAGGACGCAGGCCGCTACCAACCGGGCAACATGGAAAGCATTGGAGGAGGCTTATGGACGTCCTATGGCTAAGATGATGATGACGATAAATAAGCGGATCTGCCATGGAAGAACCGATTTACTTGACTTTTGGCAACTATTCTGATGTTTAAAATAATATTACCGTAAAGTTTCATCAAGTTTCTATGGGACATGGGTCATATTTCTAGCTAACCAAATCCGATCATGTCGTCGTTCACAAACATTACTACGAGGTCTCACAGAGCGCGTGGACGCACAGAGTGACATACGAACCAATCTAACAAACAGTTTTATCTTTTTATTAGTATTCTTAATAAACGTAGTCTTATCATCCTTACCGATTTCCCGCCTTTTTTATTTATCTGTGCACTAATATTACTATTTATTTATGTTTATCTAAACAATTTTATGCAGCTTACTATTTTATTTATTTTACCGATGGTCCGTGACCCTCACTCGGCATGGGGCACACTGAAAACCAGCGCCGTGGCCTTCGTCACCGTGGGCCACGGCATATGCTGAGTGGGGTCCCGTTGCAGTGGGCATCTTGTTTGTGAATGGGTGGCACTGCTCAGTTTACTCTTGTTTTTATTTTTTTCTTCTTCCATTATTATGTGCCACTGTCATGTCTATGTAATTGCCTGTATTTGTGTGATGTCCATTGTAATAAATGTATCTTTGTTTCTTTCAATCAGAGAGCTCTATTCAACGTTGTGCGTTCGATTTGCTGCTTCATTTAAGCAAACATCGTTTGTGAATACGAGCGTAAGCCTCGTTCTATGATACCTTACCTTCCGCAGGCAATGTACAGCTCAGTGATACCTGGTCACTGGCTGTCGGGCCACGTGGCCGGCCAGATACAGTTCCCGGGCTGGCTGGGCAAGAACTCGCGCGCTAACAAGATGCAGCGCCTCTGCCAGGAGATACACGCGCACACCAGGCTCAGGTATACGATTCGTTCGTTCATTTCAGCCGAAAAACATCCACTGCTGGACAAAGGCCTCCCCCAAGGATTTCCACAAAGACCGGTCCTGCGCCGCTCGCATCCAGGCGCCTCCCGCGAACTGACATATCCCGCAGAATCGCTAAAATCAAGTGGCAGTGAGCAGGGCACATAGCTCGTAGAGCTGACGGCCGCTGGGGCAGGAAAGTTCTTGAGTGGCGACCAGGTATACGGTATGCCACACTATTTGATAGCCATTAGGTGTAGTTCCGGATAGTCCAGAGGTCGGTTGGATCCCCGCGCAATACTAACATATGTGCATGAACATTACGTTTGTATTTGGTCTGGGCGTTTTTACAACACAATATCAGCAGCTACGGTCGCGGCATTCAAACTACTCAGTCCAAGTCCGGAATATTGAGTTTTAAATATACCGAAACATAAATTACTCACTCAAGTGATGGTGGGAGAGTGGAGATTACGTCAAGTATTTTAGTTGATCAATAAGCTCATACGTTCATTAAATTATTCTGAAATACTTCTAAAGATGAGTCTAGCTAGAGAAAAAGTCTAGCTTGTGACAGAAAAACGAGCCACTCTATGATATGTTCTAAGGTAATAATAATAACCCGCGGGTTACTCCGAAAAACGTTATCCGAACTTTCGAATGTTGCTATCCCTCTTACGCAAAGCCAGATGCGAGCATGAGCGACGGTAACAGATATAACAAATAACAAATAAATAAATATCCTTAGACATTTTACACTGCGCTTCTAGTCCCAAACTAAGCAAAGCTTGTACTATGGGTACTAGACAACGGATATAAACATACTTAAATAATTATTTTTTTTGTAAATATGTACATACATATTATACATTGAAAACACCCAGTCCAATACAAACAAATATGTTCATGCACACAAATGTTTGTACTGTGCGGGAATCGAACCCGCAACCTCCGGAATAGTAGTCCGTTTCGAACCACTACACCAAACGGCCGACCTTATACGGCCGATATACCCGAAACTACGTAAACGGTGTTTCGGCCGTTCACGAACCGAACTTCGTACATTTTACCTATAAAATATGTGTAAAATGCTATAGTTTATACTTACGTTAATATTCTTCTCCCATTCCACAGCACTTCAGGTTCGAAGTCGTCAATCTTCCTGGACTACAGCTCGCACTTACGCGACGCGATCGTGACCCCGCTCATCAAGGACCGCTCGGAGGGCATCGGCGAAGCCCTGGGCGTTCTGGAGGCCTACCACCTGCTCAGGGACGACCTGGACTCCTTGACGGAACTGTCACTGTGGCCCGGACAGAGGAACCCTATGGTGTTGGTTGATTCTAAGGTAAGGTGCTTTGTAGCATAAATAATTTCGATTTTGTATTTCCTTTCTATTTCAGTCACCTTTTTGTAACCTAGTGATACCACAGAATAATAGTTCGAACGTGATACTTAGCTTCATGGTATACAGGGTGGAATTTTGTAATGGCACCTGGAGGGAAAGTACTCTTAATACTGTTATAGAAAATTTTACTCAAAGAAAAATTCCTTTAGTGTCACGAAATGCCTATATTATGTGTATAGATATCTATAATAAATTACCTGATCGCTTTAAAAATGATGAATTAAGTTTAAGTTCGTTTAAGAGGCTCACTAAATTGTGGTTATTGAAACATTGTTTCTATAGTTTGAAAGATTTTATGGAGCATAAGGAATAGTTTTTTAATTTTATTTTAAGAGAAATGTGTATACACCTGTAATGGTAGGATTTGGCGATCTAACTTTATTATTGCAATAACTACTGCAAATGTAATGTACCCAAATTTATGCACAATAAATTATTTGATTTGATTTTGATTTGATTTATTATTGAAATGAAATAGAACTGCATACAAAGATTTCCAAAAATTTACTTGCCACACCCGGGAATCGAACCAACTAAAATCTGTTAAAAATTACACCCTGTTTTTGAGTTTCATCCTATCCACTACAAATACCTGGATGATGTTATATCAGTCAGGACATGAAAAAAATTAGTTTTACCTCAGGATCTATAATTATCTTTTTTTTCCTTCAGGTAAAAGCAGCGATGACGCGAACCTACAACAAGTCAGCCACGGCGCTACCTTATGCGCCGGGCACCATCAAAAAGGGCCGCGGGCGAGACGATAACGACAACGAAGACGAAGTGGACGACGACGCCGCGCAGGACGAAGAAGAGGACAGCGATCCGGAGAATGATGCGCTTATCAAGGTTGGTTACTTTTATTATTGGTAAAGCCCGGTCTGTGAGCAAGTAGAATTTTGTCCAAAGACCCCAAGCTACCCATCCTTATCGCTCGCGCGTAATTATATTGCTGTCGCGACTGTGCGACGGGCATCCGCAGTGAGTGTGCGAGCGCGACAGCAACATAATTACGCGCGAGCGATAAGGATGGGTAGCTTGGGGACATTGGACAAAATTCTACGTGCTAACAGACCACACTATAGTCAGACTTTGGATGCAAAATGAGTTGCAAGTGTGGGTGGGGATAGTCCCATTATCAGTCAGTCAATGATACTAT
The DNA here is from genome assembly GCF_004193835.3 of Ostrinia furnacalis. NCBI lineage: Eukaryota > Metazoa > Arthropoda > Insecta > Lepidoptera > Crambidae > Ostrinia > Ostrinia furnacalis. Next base: position 30,310 of record NW_021131247.1, on the reverse strand, counting down.
TTGCTGGACACAAGTGACTAAGGCTGAGTTGCACCACCAAACTTTGACTGTAACTATAACAATAATCGGTGATTTTTGTATGGAGTTTGACAGATTTTTGAGGTTTATTACAGTCAAAGTAAGATGGTGCAACCCAGCCTAAGTTAAGTTATGGTTATCTAACTTTGTCCTCTGATTGGTTTCCTTTTGGTATAGTCAAGTTTGTTTCAAAATGAATTCAGTAATAGGAAATTATCAGCTGTAATACCTGTATACTGTGTGATTTTGGCAAGTCCTGTTATTTTATTAGAGATTTTAACACTCATTAAATTAATGATTTGCATATTTTATGGTTTTTGACAATATGAATTCATGTTTTTTTACAGAAAAAGAAGGCAAAAGAGGATAAACCTGCAAGTAAAGATAAACCAAGTTCAAGTAAAGAAAAACCAAGTACTAGCAAATCTAAAGCGAGTTCAAGTAAAGAGAAGAAAAAGAAATAACAATTCATTTTTGTTGAAATTATGTTGGAAGTTACTTTAAGTTTTTACAATAAAATTATTATTTTTTTCAAACCTGTGTTTGCTTTCTTCCTTTCCTCTTCAACCTATCATTATTCCGCTCAGTACTAAAACTATGATCAATGAAACTGGAATTTATTATGTACAAATAGGGTTGCCAGGTCCAAAATCACAAAAGCCGGACTTGTGACGGGGGGTGCAATTAGTGAATTAGTGTCAGCTCATGAGTGAGTACTATCATCATCGGTTGCTAACCAACATCCTGATGCGTGCGCTTCATATGATTCTGTGGCTCGACTTTCGCCTGGCGCGGCAACCAAATAAAAAGCCAGACAGGCCGGACAAGTCCCTAAAAAGCCAAACATGTCCGGCTGAAGCCGGACGCCTCGCAACCCTATGTACAAACAGACTGTTTTTTGATCAATAAATATTGATATTATTAATTCTGAACGTTTTAAATAAAAATAAAACTTCATAATCTGTAAGATGTGCAGTTTATTGACTTGATAGTTTACCACTGACATGTAAAAAGACCTGGGTTAGGTAAATGTAAGGGTGAAATAAAAAACGCCTGTAATAACGACAACACCGAGCTGTATTACATAATACACACTACCAGTAACTAGTTTGCCAAAATTGTTATTTTAGTCCTTTTTGATTAACTTCACTCTGGGGTCATCCGGCCTCATCACGACGTAGGTCATCTTGTACCTTCTGTTGTCCCCATCGCTCTTGATATAATTGTAGCAGCCTATTGTTGCCATACCGATCCCAACAAGTGCTAGACCCGTGCTGGCCAAGACTTCGGGGATTTCATTATATCCTTGCTTGAGAAGCTGGCCCAAGGTTTTTCTGGACGCTAATGCAGCCATTTATTATGTGTAAATCTTCTCAGATGGCTAGAATTTTAATTTTCGCCTAAAAATTTAACAGCGCTTCGAGTGGGTCGATTTTTTGACAAATGACAGAACTGTACGTCAAACGAAATAATGTCTTTTTATTTTTTCTAGGCAAGAACATACGTTATTATACAGGTTGTAATTTAAAATCGAATAGTATTCGTTATTTTATCGTTATTGAAAGTTATAAATCTTAGGTTAACCCTAAAACTGAACTGCTAAAACTAAGGATATTGCGATATTGCGCTAGAAAAATGTACAAAAAAAATATGTGTCTTATACCTTATACTCGAAAAGATAACATTTTTGCATGGTAACTTTTTCGAGGGTCTTAATAATTAATTTTTATTCATCAAATCGTCACTGTCATCGTCACACACAGTGACACAGCACAGAGCACGTATCAGTGTTTGGGAGGTATTAAAAGTTTACGATTTTCATCATTTGAATTTGTTTATTTCTTGATATTTCCAATTATGGTGGCCGAACCTAAAGTTATTGGCCATCCACTGCCTTTCCCCAACACATGGGTTGGAACATTTAAGAAAGCTTGTTGGTGTATTCCGGAAATAATGGGTGCATCTGCTTTAGCTCTTGTTGGCATGGCCATGGCCACTGTGGGAGTTATGAATTACATAAAAGCTGATGGAGATAATAGAGAGTACAAGTGGACGTACACAATAGTTCGTGCTGAAGATCCAAGAGCGTGTAGATTGAAAAATCCTGTTTACACGCAATACAAATGTTGAAATGCCGGTGATGACGTTGTTGAAATTATGTTTATTGTTATTGTTTTAGTAAAATGATGAGACTATAATAAAACAATCATTTATTTTCAAAATACTCCCTTAAGTATGCCGGATCTCCAGTGCGTTTTTTTTTTTTTTTTTTTTTATTTGTTTAACAATGTTTCAACAGCATTAAATTGTACATAAATGCCCTACATGATCAACAAAAACACATTCAACGAAACTGCCTACAAAAAATGTTGAATGTTTACATGGTTTTGTTTATTGTGTAGGGCAAAACACTCGCTGGGTGTGCGAGGCACGCGGGGAGAAGGCAGAAGACATAGAGTTGGTTAATAACTCTATGGCAGAAGACAATAGCGGAGAATGGGGCTGCGCTCTCAGCCGCCCCTATAGAACAAAATTATACCCTGCCGCCCCACCCAAGCTCACCAGGCACGTCTCTTCTCCTCTCCGCTCAATCCATATTCACCGAAGCTGAGCGGAGAGGAGATGTGGAAATAACGAAATCTGATTGGTTGTTGAAAACACATTTCTCTTGTCTCCGATCCTCTCCACACTGATGGAAAAATGGGTCTTATCTTCTTCTATAATTTACACATCATATTCATTACTACTTTTGAATCTTCAATACACTTGGTATTTTTGTGGTTGGTATTTTTTCTAGGCGACGACTCCTAAACATTTGCGCAATAAAAAGGGCGTAAGAATTTTTGTACATGACTGTACTTTATGTCAACTGAGCTAAGCTGTCAATGTGACATGTGACATTTTCGAAGTTTGTGACATTGAATAACACACGAAAGGTCAATGAAATAAACTCCGAGTTTTAGTAGAAATCATTAACATTTTACAGCGAAATTAACATAACTGATTGCATTTCGCAGTCGCGCTTTGTTCAGGGTAGTCGTGTGTTCAGTAAATTATAAAGATGGGTTCCCGTTTTCAAGTGGTTGAACAAGGCCCGCCGATTGAAGTTTTTCAGCTAAATAAACTTTTTGTAGAGGATACATACCAGAATAAAGTTAATCTAGGTGTTGGGGGTAAGTTTCTGAAACTTTGAAACTTTAAAATTTGTTTACGAGATAATATAAATATAGGTAATCATAACCTATAATTACATATTCCTGTTATGTAACTTGTTTACAGACAACAACAAATTTGAAGGGCATTACGTACGTTTTTAACTAAATAGTACAATATAATTACATTATAAAAATACTTACAGTTCTAGGTTATCAATAATAATAAACTTTTTCAGAAATGATGAAATATCAAAAATAATTAATATGCCACCCATTCATTACTTTTAAAAGTTACTTTTTGGGCTAGTTTACTTTTTGTCCATTTAATTTGGTGCAGGTAAAGCAGATACCAGAACAACTAAGAAAATTAAGCATTATTTATTAGTATTTTTAGGGTTCATATTCAATTTAAGTTAACAAAACTTTGCTATATTATTTACTTATTTTTTAACATTATTACAATATTTGTCACTTCAGTAGAATATTTCAATTAAGATGTAAACACAAAAAAGTGTTTTATGCTTATGTAACTTTGTTATTGTATTTAAATGTATGTAAATGAAAAGTCTGTCTCTTATTTATTTGTGTAATTTACTTGTACAAATAAAATAGAATGAAAATTCGAAAAGTATGTATGTAAGAATAAGCATACATTTAAAAAACCACAAATATTTTTTTTTTATGCTAAACAAGGCAGGTATTTGACTGCAATCGCATCTGTAAACTAATTTCACAAACTTAGAAAAAGCATAGTTAATCTGGGTCCCTATCTCCAACCCACTCAGTTGATTTAGATGATGATGCTAATCTTCTTTATATTTCCCAGCATACAGAGATGAAAATGGCAAGCCCTGGGTGCTTCCCGTTGTCCGGAAGATGGAGAAACAAATGGCTGCTGACGACACCCTCCTCCACGAGTACTTGCCAGTACTTGGTATGTACAAGTTTCGAATTGTTTTAATAATCTTTTAGAAATAATCTAAATCAACATTTTTCTGTACCTGCTACACTGTTTTGAAAATAGATTCAATTTAAATTCATACTTTCCATCAGCATACAGTGAAGCAGACATGTTTAACTTAATTTAACGGTCTACATATGTATCATAAACACTAGCATGCAAAGCCAGTACTCTAGTTAATAATTTAATAAGAACAAGCAATAAAAATTGCCTTCTCTATGGTACACTGTAACATCTATTGAATAACAATGGCCTTTCTATTTCAATGCACTTATTTTACATAGCTAATGCAGCTGCATCTGATAAATATTGTTTCAATTAACTTTTTTTAACGAATGTAGTTAAATGCACGCGTTTTCGATTATATTCACAATGTTATTGTGATGGTAGGCCTTCACCAATAATGAAATAATTAACTATTTTATGCCGACACGGCCCTATTCATAATTAATGGTATTGGTACTGCATGTTTGCAAATAAAAAATGATTTGATTTTTTGATTTCTAATTTGCGTCTTCGACAAAATCGTAGCGCAAGTCTCGCACTGTCCACTTCAAGCAAATGCATTCGCTTGAAGAGGATTATGCGGCGTACTAAAAGAGAGGCAATCGTGCTGCGATCGCCACTTATTTGAATCCGAATTTGATTCTTATTGTTCGCGAATCCGTTAGCAACAGATAGGTATTTGGTGATAATTACCTGCAAAATAACGAAACCGTCGCATGCGACACAATAGCGAGAGGAATATAGCAGCGGGCTAAAATTAACACAGTTCCATCTCTACGAGTCTATGGTAATTGATGATTAGCTGCTTTGTTTGTTACCTTACCTTGGCCGTAATGAAAAACATGTCTCTATGGTCCAATGGTTAAAGATTCAAGGGCTCGACAGTCTTAAACTGGGTTCTCAGCGTATCATCGTAATATCACACCACACTTCGGTATCAATACAGCAGTGTGACAACATGCTAACAATGCTAAGTCCTAACCATAATTTTTTTGGACACCCTGTATGTATGGTATGACACATTGTGCGTACACTACATTTAAAGTTTTTTGCGAGTCTTAATTACTCAAATACGTAACTAGCTAATTGCGCAAATAAATTAGGAAATGCCGTAGCCATTTTACTACAAAATGGCACTATGCCACATCCTACTTTGCGAATGCGAAATTTAAACTGCTTAATATGGTCCCATAAATAATAAAAAAAACGATCCGTATGATATCAATCAGTGCTTCGAATATTTAAGTCGTCTGTAAAAGAAACTGATGTAAAAGAGCATGACTGTCTTGTTCTGAATCTAATATATAAATCTAATCGTATCGTAGCTAATCGTATCTTAAAAAAAAAACATTTTCATGATCTACTGATAACTGATTTTAGGTGCTTGACTTTGTGATTAAATTATTACCTACCTAGTGGTAGGTAATAGGGCATGTAATATCGGAAGGTTTTCAATTCCGATATTGGATTCCGATATTAGATCTCAATATCGGAATTCCGATATTAATATCGGAATTGAGTTCATGTACTATAAAATTAATATTTGATTATATTCGTAAGAATTCTGGATTGTTTACGATAAAATAATGATTTTAATCAAAATCTTTAATTTGGTACACAACAGAACTTCATAAAAAAGAAGTATTTTAAAACCATTTATACGTTATGGGTATCCATTGCATTTGGTTTTTTATGTGACAAGAGGCAAACGAGCAGACGGATCACCTGATAATGAATGGTTACTGATAAAGAGCCTATAAATGGACTAGCAAATAATTAAAGTGTTTTTGTAAAATCACAGGTATCAAACAAACTTTTACTCCTTCATTATATTACCCTGTTTTATGTTGGCGGAACGAATTTTAGAGTCATTCAAATCACGTGTTACAAAAATTGTAGAGAGAGGTAAAAAACTTGAATATGCTTGTAATTTGTTCCTTTTTGATTATCGATGTACAACTCACAAAACCACGAGCCATTATCATCCGATCAACACAGGCTCCGATGCTGATTTTCACAATGGCCGGTTGGTGGAGGCCTGCATCCAGCGCCTTCCTGCTACCTTTATGAGGTCGTCAGTCCACCATGTGGTTATGAGTCCTACGCTGCGCTTTCCGGTACGTGGCCTCCACTTCAGAACCTTGCTGCCTCATCGTCCGTCTGTTTTGCGTACTAAGACAGAACCGTTGGAAGACCTTATCACAATGCTCGAAGACCTTAATCGAGTTTCCCAACAGGTAGGCCTTCGGATGAATATGGAAAAAACGAAGCTTATGTCGAATGTCCATGTTGCTCCATAACCAGTTTCGGTTAGGAGCTCGATTCTCGAGATTGTTGACAAGTAAGTATGTCTATCTTGGACAAACGATCAGCTAGGTAGTTAGATGCAATTTCGAGACAGAGGTAAATCGTCGAATACGAAGATGAAAGTCTTCAATTAGTGTGTGTTACCAGTGATGATATACGGCTCGAAAACGTGGCCTTTGAATATAGGGCACAACGTGCTATGGAGAGGGATAAGCTTGGTGTTTCTTTACGAGATCTAATCAGAAATGAGGAGTTCCGTAAACTAACTAAGGTCGCTGACATAGCTCGACGGATTAGCAAGCTGAAGTGGCAATGGGCAGGGCACATAGTACGCAGAACTGACGGTCCATAGTCCAGTAAAATTAATGTTTGAAAGGGAGTTAAGATGACATTCTTTGTTGACCAAATACCTATGGCAAATGCTAAAATTGATTTAGAACAAGTTAAATTAACCATAATATATAAATATTAAAATATTTGCAGTGGAACAAAAAGTGATGGTGAGAGACATGAGAAAATCACTGGTCTTTGCCAATCATGTACTTTGGGCTTTGTGTCAGGTTGTGGCGAGTTTAAACGCTTTGTTTAAAATCTCAATTAAAACGTTTATCTGATTCCGATATTACGATATTGGGTCGCTCAATATCGGAATTGAAATATCGGATCTCGCAGTCCGAGATTCCGATATTACGAGATTCCGAGATTCCGATATTCATGCCCTAGTAGGTAACTAAACTTGTCTCAAGTTCAAATGGTTGAAAAAATATTAAAAAGTATGAGTAAAAAGAATAAATATTTACAAAAAATCTTAGATTAATAAAGCAAAAAATGAACAAAGTACAAGGTTCAACAGGTTAGCAATTAGTCACTGTATGAAATAGTTATCAAATATTAAACAGACTTTTATTGGTGATCAATACTTTAACTACAACATCAGACTACTCATTTAGGTTTCAAAATACAACAACGATATCTAAGATTCATGGGACTATTCCGACCTCTCTTTCCCACCGCTGCAACTCCTGTGTAGCCAGGATCTACAGCTTGACCGCCAATAAAAACCCAACCAATGAAGGTCAAGTTTGTCCCGAGGGAAAGTTAAACTGGCATTGGACCCGCAACGAAATTAATCAAAAGAACTTATAAATGAGAAGTTCGAAGAATCTAAGATGCCACTGTGTCTGTACAAATGACATAATAATAAATGTTTGCGTCAACTCAACTAGTAGTCCAGTCATTACGTACATTCAAAAAAGAAAATGAATTTGCGCTTCTAATTTTTTAATATGTTGTAGGGGATACCTAGAAAAGCTTAACTTGAGATTGTCGACCAAGCTTTCCTAGGAGCTTTCGCCGCCATGTTGAAAAAGGGGGTAAAATTTGTTTTTTGGCAATAACTCGGCTATCCGATGAGACTCGAAAATTTTTGTAGGACACTTTTTGTAGCTTTCTTTCTGCTCTACAATAACGCCCGAACCATTTTTAGCGTATCATGCATCGTTATCGAGATATCGATCGATAAAGTCAAAAATTTTGGACACAAATTATTTCGGAATAATTAAATAATTAACGTCAGATACGTACAACATAACTTCGAAGGAAAAGTTGCAATCATATTCGACGGTTATCCGACTGATATGACACTCGCTGGAACGAAAACTTCGGAAAGAGTACGACGTTCGAGAAAAAACCAATCGCCGGAGTTCACATTCGATGAGACAACTACTCCAAAAGTTAGCCAGGAGAAGTTTCTCACAAGGGATCAAAACAAGAACCAACTAATACAAATGCTTTGCCGTTACTTAAAAAAAAGTAATTAAAAGTAATTAAATTTTACTTTTTAATTAATTATTTAATTATTTCGGAATTTTTCATATTTATTTAGACCTGAAAAAAAAAGAAAAAAACAAAAATTGTGTCCAAAATTTTTGACTTTATCGATCGATATCTCGATAACGATGCATGATACGCTAAAAATGGTTCGGGCGTTATTGTAGAGCACAAAGAAAGCTACAAAAAGTGTCCTACAAAAATTTTCGAATCTCATCGGATAGCCGAGTTATTGCCGAAAAACAAATTTTAAGCGTTTTCCAAGATGGCGGCGAAAGCTCCTAGGAAAGCTTGGTCGACAATCTCAAGTTAAGCTTTTCTAGGTATCCCCTACAACATATTAAAAAATTAGAAGCGCAAATTCATTTTCTTTTATTTGCCTTTTTTTCGGACGAAATGACTGGACTATAGTGCATTAATATATTATAGCAACAAAATGATAAGGCTTAAGCCTTGTTCAAAGATAATTATTGTTTGTCCGACGTAAATTTTGATGATAGTGAATTATAAGAATGATAACGCATACAGTAATCGGCACATCAAGTTTACTGGCATGTTACTTGATTGTAATCGGTGCGATTTTTGAATAAAATTGAGTATGATGTGCTTGCGTATGCATGATTATATTGGTTATTAGATTGTACCATAGATTTTTTAAAGTCCATCCTTCAAAGCACACGACACAACGCAAATATTATGATGACTGCGGCTTCTTCGTATTTTTATTGTTATGAGAATTGTTCGTTCGTTCGTTCGTTTCAGCCAAATGATAAATGGATTTATAATGCTGTACAAATTATTCTACCTACATACGTAATTATAATTATGTCTTTACCTGCTGAAAACGAGACATAATAGGTAGAACATTCTATTGTTTGGGAATCGCTAAGATAACTACCTACATGAGATGCCACAGTGTTTAGGTTTAGATTTATCCATTGTCATTACAATTGTCATCTTACTGAGGAATTAATACCACCACTGGTCCCCTTATATGAAATTTTATAATGGTTTCTATTAAATTTAGAAACTTCGCCCAATTTTATTATACAATTTGAATTTGAATGTTATAGGCACAATTTTAATTTATTGTTTTATCACTGTGGTTTACTTACCACTGATAAAACAATAAATAATAATTAAACTTCGCAGGGAGCAAGTGGTTTTGTTTATCTGAGTTAAAAAAGTGACGTAGGCCTTTACTTGCGTAAATATCTAGCCGCAAGTGATAACCTATTTATGTATTGATTTTAATTTTAATTACCTACGTAATGATTGAAGTAGACACAGCAATGAGAAAGAACACTAACAAAAACAGATGATAACACATGCTCATAACAAATTATAATTATGTATGACCACTGTAAGAGCAATATTTCGTAATCGTAATAGCTTAGCATCAGGGATACGTATCAATGAATCAAGAAAATCTGATACTACACCTAATGGAAAATCAACAAAATATTATAGCTTTTCAATGTTTTGTTACAGAAGCTACCGTTAGAAGTGTCTATTTTTTTTAATAATAGAGACAAGGTCACGATATTACACCGAAGTTACGTCCAGCAGTGGTCTGGAATTGGCTGAAACGATCACTGTCGAAAAAAAAACTTTATGAACTAAATCTGCCACCCCTTAAAATTTGCCGCCCTAGTCTTCAGCCTACTCAGCCTGCTGGTAAATCCCGCCACTATATTTGCGCTGACTGAACGACGAAAGGTCAAAATACTTATGTTAATATTTTCTTTCGTTGTTACAGGATTGGAACAGTTCTCAGCGTCATCAGTGTCCATGCTGCTAGGAGAAGACAGCCCGGCCATCGCCGCCGGTCGCGTAAGTTCTTTATCACCTAAATAATATTCCACCAAAAATGATGTAAAATGATGCCAAGATGACATCATAATGACTCGTATTGTAAACATTTATCAGATCACATGTTACAGACGTTTTACCCTTTTCATTCCAATAAAAAAGTTTCCCACGTTCTTCTCTAAAGTGCACATTATTTTACTTCACTTGTACTATTATGTGGATTTTTTGCAGGCGTTTGGCGTTCAAACACTATCCGGCACGGGCAGTTTGCGCGTCGGCGCCGAACTGTTGAACAAGCACCTCAAGTATACCACCTTCTACTACTCAAGTCCTACGTGGGGTATGTACAAAAAGAATTCCAACTAAATAAAGATAAAGTTTCTGTTAGTTATCTGAGATACAAAACTATGTAATCGTGCGTCCCCACCGGCGCACCTTAAAAAATATCTATGCCTTATGAACTAGTAGACTTGGAAGTTTTAACGTCTTTCGTCTAGGAAATTCCAGCCAGGCGAGATGTCAATCCAAAAAGATGTTCCTATAGTGTCGTCTGAAGTTCCTTCTCTATCAGCAAGTGGTTATACAGACCCAACCTAAGTATGTTACATACTTTTCTACTTCTAAAAGCCATTTTTCTCCCCAGAGAACCACCACCTCGTATTCATCAACTCCGGCTTCACGCAGCCTCGTACCTACCGTTACTGGGACGACAAGACCCGCTCGTTGGACTTTGACGGTCTGATTGAGGACCTGAAGAATGCGCCAGAGAACAGCGTCATTATACTACACGCGTGCGCACACAATCCCACTGGCATGGACCCCACGCAGGAGCAGTGGGAGAAGATCGCTGACGTCATGGAGGTTAGAAACCATTAACGGGACTATTCCCACCTCTCGTTCCCACCGCTGCAACTCCTGTGTAGCCAGGATCTACAGCTTGACCGCCAATAAAAACCCTATCAGTGAAGGTCAAGTTTGTCCCGGGGGAAAGCTAAACAGTCATTAGACCAGCAAGAAAATTAATCAGAAGAACATAGGGAGAGTTTGAAGTTCGAAACCATTAGTCAATTGACATAATACTGATCCCCAATTCGTTCCTTTAGTTGTTTATAAAGAGGTTTTCTTCTCATGGCTCTAGTAGAATGGGACCTCCGGCCCGACATAGTGGGTTACGTTACGGTCTGCTCTTCGCTGCTGCTCAGTTAGTTTCGCTGATCAGCAGAGTACCGAGAGTGGCCATCCAACCAAAGAATGGCTAACGCCCCGCCAGCTTCCACGTGCTTTCACGGGTTTGTGGGTGTTTTAAACATATTCCCTGCATCGCGTGGCCCGGGTTTTCGAGATCAACCGGAACCACCAACCGGTTCCTATCATCCCGGGCACATATCCGATGAAGACCCAAAATTGCATATAAAATCTTATAGGTACCTTAATTTGACCTATTCTATCCCCAGGAGCGCAAGTTGTTTCCGTTCTTCGACAGCGCGTACCAGGGCTTCGCATCAGGCGACCTCGACAAGGACGCCTGGGCAGTACGTTACTTCGTCAAGCGAGGCTTCGAGCTCATCTGCGCGCAGTCTTACGCGAAGAACTTCGGGCTCTACAGTGAGTGGATAGAGTCTATTTTTCCCTTTGGATGTATGCCTCTACTTCGAATTAGATTTACCAGCATATTACCCACCTTCTAAAAGCAATGTGTTGCGCCTTACGTGGCAGCTATCTTTCTCTACATCCACCTAAACGCCCCATCTCCCGCACTACCTAAGTTTGTACTGGGCGTCAAAGTAGACCATAATTAAGACCCTTTTTTGATAGATAAATTAACGCAACATGTTTTTTACTGTGCAACGGTACTATTCCCACCGCTGCAACTCCTGTGTAGCCGGGACCTACAGCTTGACCGCCAACAAAAACCAGTGAAGGTCAAGTTTGTCCCGGGGAAAGTTAAACTTGTCATTTTTACTGTACAGGAAAACATTTGTATTAAGTTTTGTTATTACTAAACTGTTACTCTCTCGATTTTTATTTAGGAACCCCGTTAATTCGTGCATGCGCCCGCGTGTCTATATCGACCCGCTTTGTGTTTCCACGGAAGTTTTGGCATAGGACCTTAGCTTTCTGAATACATTTTTCTGGTTTGATTCATATAAGTCACTCATCCGGCGGGGCACATAGCTCGTAGAGACGATGGCCGTTGGGGCAGGAAAGTTCTCGAGTGGCGACCACGGGCTGAAAGACGTAGCGTGGGCAGGCCTCCCACTTGGTGGACCGACGATCTGGTGAAGGTCGCGGGAAGTACCTGGATGGGGGCAGCGCAGGCCCGAAATCCAAATCCAAATCCTTGGGGGTGGCCTTTGTCCAGCAGTAGACGTCATTTGGCTGTAACGAATGAACGTTAATAAACATTGTTCTCATTGATCACTCTTCCCGCAGACGAGCGAGTGGGCAACCTGACGCTGGTGGTGTCGGACGCGTCGCTGGTTCCCGCCATCAAGTCGCAGCTGACGTGGGTGGTGCGCGGCATGTACTCCAACCCGCCGGCGCACGGCGCGCGCGTCGTCGCCAACGTGCTGGCCAACAAGCAGCTGTTCGATGAATGGTCAGTTCATGTTCTTTTTTCAAATTTCAATTTCGTTCTAGGTCTTAAGAATAAAAAAAAAACGCGGGATTGGTGTCGAAAACGTGCTGGCCATAAAGCAACTGTTCGAGTGGTTAGTTCTTTTTTCAAATTTGAATTTGAATCGCGTTCTAAACTGGAGGGCTACTCCGAAATGTTGTTTACGTAGTTTTAGGTCTATCAGTCACTGTCACTCACGCTGGCATCTCGCTTTGCGTGACAGGGATGGTAATATTCGAAACTTGGGGTAACGTTTTCCGGAGTAACCCCGCTATTCTTAGGTGGCTCCACACGTTGGCTCCAACGTTGTTCCAACGCCACTCGTCTAGAAAATAGTATTGGCACCAATGTTGGGATACCTTCACGTTGACAAGACTGGTTTAATAGCCAACTCGTGGATGCTCCACGTAATTAACCGACTAACGTTGGTACGAGCTCGTGCGGACGCGTCGCTGGCGCCCGCCATCAAGTCGCAGCTGACGTGGGTGGTGCGCGGCATGTACTCCAACCCGCCGGCGCACGGCGCGCGCGTCGTCGCCAACGTGCTGGCCAACAAGCAGCTGTTCGACGAGTGGTCAGTTCATAGACTTGTATTCTTTTTTCAAATTTGAATTTTAAATTCGGTATAGGTCACATGAATTAAAAAAGGCGCGTTCTAACCCGCCTGCGCACGCGCACGTTGCGAGCTTCGTGTCGAAAACGTGCTGGCCATCTAGCAACTTTCGACGTTCTTTTTTAAAACTTCAATTTGAATCGCCGGCTAATGTCCTCCAACCCGCCGGCGCACGACGCGCCCGTCGTCGCCAACGTGCTGGCCAACAAGCAGCTGTTCGATGAATGGTTAGTTCTTTTTTCAAAATTAAGGTCGTAAAAATTATAAAAAGCGCGGGATTGGTGTCGAAAACGTGCTGGCCATCAAGCAGCACGTCGACGAGTGGGCAGTGCCATAGACTAGCTAGATTAAAGCGTATTCTTTTTTCGAATTTTTTGATATTTATAAATAAATATTATGATTCTTATTATTGTCGTTATAAAAATCCTTCAAGTTCTTTTTCCAGCAGTGAACGTCATTTAGCTGAATCGAAAGATATATGATACATTTTTTTATTTACAGGAGGGACCACATTAAGGTGATGTCTTCAAGAGTCATCCAGATGAGAGAAGCTTTGAGAGCGGAGCTTATCAAGTAAGTTTTCAAACAATCAATTTAGTTTTCGATCTGTTCTAAATAATCCTAAATTAGATTTACTCATTCATCCATCTATTTTTATCGCCAGATTCATCTCTCTGACTAAATAGATCCCAGTGTTTTATGGATTAAGGATTAAATTCGCTTATCCATTCGTTTCACACTCAACTCCTTTCACAGACTAGGCACGCCCGGCAACTGGGACCACATAGTAAAGCAGATCGGCCTATTCTCCTACACCGGCCTGACCCCTCGTCAAGTCGAGCACCTAATCCAGGAGTACCACATCTACCTGCTCCGCTCAGGCCGCATCAACATCTGTGGCCTGAATCCGGGCAACGTGGTCTATATGGCCAAGGCGATCCACGACGCCGTCACCAAGTTCCCGGCTGAACAGTAAAGTTATTTTTGGTTATGAACTCTGCCAGCAGAGTTGGTGGTGTGGCTTATCTGGCTCGGGCGATGGAATGATGGACCAATGATTTAATATTTATTGTATTTACAATTATAGGGTGCGCAGCAAGAGTTGAGACGATCAATTATCAACACAAGCAAAGATTAGTATAGATGATCCACGCTGAACTGTCCCGCCAAACTCAATGACAGGGGGGCGCTACCATCGTTCAACTATATGGTTTCCAACATGACAAAAATCTGAACCAGCGATCCGGTATTGACGGTGGCGCCCCACTGTCAATGTCATCGACAGTCCAGTATTTTGGAACTATATCTGTGGGTCTAGACAAAGTGCAAATTATAATCGCAAAGCAGTCGAAAAGTGGTCGAAAAGCCCCTTTTTTGTATGGAGTTTTGACGGATTCGATTTTCGATTCGATCAAAAAGTGCGTTTTGTCTAGGGGGGCTGTATACGCTTGTCGCGGTGACGTCTTGTGTACTGTTCTGAATCCAAATAGATATTACATCAGTGTATTCACTGTGAGTACGTGTTCGCCTCAACTTTCGTTACGCAACCTATAAAATTTACGGTCATTTTACATTTTACACCTTGTTATAACTGGCATGACATTGTTCAAATTCCGTACAGTTAAGACAACGTAAATCTCTTGAGATTTTGTAACATCATGCTCGTGAGAGTAATGATTTATGCCCGTATGAAAATAGATTTTAACTCGTTGATCAGAGAATTGACTATCTCTGTAGCATTTACATTTGCTTATAAGTTTAGCTGTCACCCGGACCAGATAAGTGTGTTTCGTTACCAGATGATGACATGGTGTGGAATGCGGGTTTGTCTGTATTGATTTGCAGACTTCGTACACATTTCGCCGCGTACCATTATTAATATCGTTTTAATTTTCTTATATACGTTCAACGCTTTTCAATATCTATGTATTCCGCGCTATGATTTATACATTAATTTGTGATTATTTTATGAACAACTTCTTGAAATTAGTCTTCTATAGAAGCTTGCTCGATACGTTTTTTATTGTAGCAGACAATACTTTAATGGCAAAGAAAAACCCATGGAATAGAACACCAGCTTGCAAAGAGCTTAAATTTGTATAGTACGTAAATTATTGCGAGGTTATACAATAATATAGCTCAATTTACTCGTATGTATAATAAAAATCCATTGTTTTACGTAAATTACATTACGTAAGCACTCGGTTAATTATTAGCTGGTAGGCCCCATGCACACGTGGAAAATATATGTCATTTTGAATAGCTATAAAGTAAAATTTAAGAATCTTTACTAATATGTTGAAGTATTGAATCAAAATTGAGATTATCATCATGTATTATTTTAAAAATATACTAATAATTACGTCAAAAATATACTCAAAATCGTACTAAAATTCATTAATCAAAATTATATTGTTATTGCTCATTAATGATAATAAAATCATGGTCTAGAGTTTTAAATGTTTTATAGCACAGTAATGAGAATCAGGTTATGTAAATAGAATTATATTTTATACTTTATTTGAATTAGGCTGTGAAGTTTGTTTTGAATATCACAAATATTTTGCAATATACTTTGTTTTAAATTGTTATCCGATCATATAGTTTATTTATTTTATAATACGCTCGTTTAACGTGTCTAGCATTTGATAAGGGCTTACACTGGGTACCCACTTCCGTGTGGGAATTTATTCCATTTTAACCGCACACTTTCCAAAGAATGTGGGTAAATAATCTTAACCCATTTATCATTGGTGGGTTCACTTTTAACCAGTGTTGCCCTGATAATTTTAATGTTTATAGCTACGTAGCAGTTTGCTTTTACTTCTCACATAGCCAGAACAAAACAGTATTAAACGCTTTTAGTGTCACTGCTCGTTGTCGGTTAATGTTAACTACAGCTTTGTTCATTTTGTTACATGTAGACATGTAAGTTATGTTTCAAATACATACAATCTCACTGTTACGAAGTTGTTTTATTGTAGAATTAGATATCAAACGAATAAGTAGACACTAATGTCTCAAGTCTTATTTTAGGAAGAAAAGAATTCCTCAATCCGTTGAAGTCGGTTAAAATAAAAATATAATAAAGTCTAAAACGACACATATAGTTTTAACTACAACACAGTTTTGTCTCTTTCTTCAAAGCGAAATTATAATTTGCCGGAAAGTGATAAAAACGTTCCTTTTTTATGTTTACAAGAATAAGGCTTGTTTCACACGTACCACATAGATAGTGACATGACCGAACGTGAAGCCACAGCGACACCTATTCACGCGTAACCACAGCTTGACCACTTTTTATCACGACTGCACCGTCACACATATTCGGTCATATCACACATGTGGTCTACAGTGACGGCAAAATGTGGTACGTGTGAAACAAGCCAAAATTTTTGGTGAAGGCTTGACTGAGTTGGTATTGAGATGAAAGTTTAGAGTGTTCTCTGAAGCAGTTTATTGTTCTTTTTCAGCGACAGTCGAGCCAAATTATAGAGGATCAGCCATAGATAAGCTATTTCTGACCAGATTGGTCTTTGGATGGCCCAGGAATATCACCATTGGTACGATGTAGTATTTTTTTTGGTGATGGGATGCATGTCAAATAATAATGAAAGTACCTAATTAATATGGAAAATGTATAGTAAAATATCGAATTTGTTTCCTCAGAAAATGTGTTGAATAAAAATCAAAACAAGTATTTTGTAAACAGGGTAATATATTTTATAAATGTAAAATTATATTCTATGCTTCCATAGCGTTATCGTTTGATTCCACCGTTATAGACACCAGCGGCCGCGACCCGAAGCGATTTGAAACTGTAAAAGAAAATTAATCATTACTTATCTAATTGAAATGTAAGTATAATTATTGATATATTTAATTATCGTTAGACTTATTAATGAGGTCATTCTTGTATCTATCTATCAAGAGATCATATCACATTGTATGATTTGATTATTTATTTATAGATGTCTTCAATGATTTGGTTCGTCTTGGTACGATTTTCAATCGCGCATGGCTAGGCCGCCATATTGATATTGGCTATCGTACGTCTGAATGCCTTGTACGATTAGACCCCTTTTTCTCGCGGTCCCATAGATTATTGTGTTCCATTAATGGGACATCGAGGGAGACTCTTTTTCCTGATCCCAGATCGGAACACAGTAGATCGTCTGGTGTAAACCCAGTTATTAGTTATTCTGTGGTGTGTACCTGTGTCGCTGGCCAACAAGTCGACGACCTCTATGAAGCACTCCTTATTGTCCCCGCCCACTGCTAGAGAAGGGCGCGTCAACGTAGGGCACTTGTACGCACGCGCCGTTGCGATATAGGCTGGTTTTAGTGTCACGCGGACCGTCCGGTGCGGACCCGCTCCGCACGGCCAGTCTGTATGAACTACTAGGGAGCGTTTTAGAGTAATGCGGTCCGGAGGAACCGCTCCGCTACCTAGCAGTTCATACAAATCGGCTGTGCGGAGCGATCCGCACTGACAGTCCTCGTGACACTAAAACCAGCCATAGCGTCGATTCGCGATTGTGTAGTTTATTCTATGGTAGTATGGCACGTCGGGACGCTTGCACGCAGGCGCCGTTGCGATATAGCGTCGATCTGCGCCTGGGCATTTGTTTCCCGTAAGTATAGTTACTGTGGTAGTGTGTGTACCTGTGTCGCTGGCCAACAAGTCGACGACCTCTATGAAGTACTCCTTATTGTCCCCGCCCACAGCTAGAGAAGGGCGCGTCAACGTAGGGCACTTGTACGCACGCGCCGTTGCCATATAGCGTCGATCCGCGACCGTGTAGTTATTCTGTGGTAGTGTGTACCTGTCTCTTAGCGTCGGCTATGGTAGTACCTGTGTCGCTGGCCAGCAGATCCACCACCTCTATGGCTTGTTTTAGTGTCACGCGGACTGTCAGTGCGGATCGCTCCGCACAGCCGATCTGTATGAACTGCTAGGGAGCGAGCGGTTCCTCCGGACCGCATTACTCTAAAACGCTCCCTAGAAGTTCATACAGATTGGCCGTGCGGAGCGGGTCCGCACCGGACGGTCCGCGTGACACTAAAACCAGCCTAGGAAGCGCGAGAGAGAGGGCACGTCGGGACGCTTGCACGCAGGCGTCGCTGAGAGATAGCGTCGATCTGCGCCTGGGCATTTGTTTCCCGTAAGTGACGTAAGTATAGTTACTATGATAGTGTATGTACCTGTGTCGCTGGCCAACAAGTCGACGACCTCTATGAAGCACTCCTTATTGTCCCCGCCCACTGCCAGAGAGAATGGCGCGTCGGGACACGCGGCCGCACAAAGCGCCTGCCCCACGCGGCCCGAACGCTCGCTCACTTGCACGCATGCGCCGCTGCAATACAATACGAGCACATGTTGAAGATTGTCATTTTAGACATAATCACACTTCACACTAATATTATAAAGGCGAAAGTTTGTGACTGTGTATGTTTATTATTTCTTCACGTCTAAACGGCTTGAGCGATTTTAATAAAATTTGGTACGGAGTTAGCTGACACCCTGGATTAACACTTAGGCTACGTTTTACCGCGGGTAACACCGCGGGGCACAGCTAGTAAATGAATGAGGTACAAGACAATGTATGAGAGTGATTCCTTTCCCTATCTTGGCACGTGCACGTCATGCGATGAACTGCCTGGTGGATTAAATTCGTAGTGAAAGCTTACCTAGTTATGTCCCACGATTTCATTTTTCCATCTGTGCTGACAGTGACCATCAAGCCGGGAACTTTGTCGCTTAGTATTAGACCTAGAATAAAAAAAATACGGGAATGAAAATACTATTATTTACGGTCCATTTTGAGTAATCAGAGGTTTGATTCCTGGGTGGAACACATAATGTAAAAGAATTTAAGTAGGTATTTGTGTCTTCGGTTTTGTGGGATATGATGCTCAACCACAATAAGGAAGCTAGATGTTAGTGCTTCCTTCTGAGCGGGTGTTATGCTCGGGGACCAAGGTCCAGTTTACACCGTCTTGGTTTGTCTATATAAAATATACTTGGCAGGATATAAAACTCCGTCACCGCGATGCAGGTTTGTATGAGCGACGGAGTGTAGTACACAGTTTGTAGTGGCGTATCGTCGGTGTCGCCACAGTTTGGACAAAGACATGTTCGAATTACATCGATTAGATAAGATACGAACCTGTGATTTCTTTTTCGTGTGCATCTATGGTCCATAGCGGCTCATCCTGTCTACAATCCACGTACGCTACTTTTCCTTGGTTGTTGCTCATCTGAAATACAAAAACCAATGGTTAGATTACCGTTGTTGTTTCAGCCAAAGTACGTTCAATTCTGAACAAAGGCCAAGGATTCCTACAACGATTGGTCCTGCGTTGCCCGTATCCCGGTGCTTTCCATGATCTCTATTAGATAGTTGGTCCACCGAGTGAGGCATGCCCACATTGCCGATTCGGGTCTGTAATGACCACTCGAGAACTTTTCTGCCCCAAACGGACGAAATTTTATACTGTAACTTTGTCAAAGCTGCCCACGTGACATTGGCGAAACTGTGGTTCCCAAAAAAATAAAAGAAGAATTAAAACCAGTTTAAACATACGACGAAGCAGAAGGGGTTCTTGGATCCTCCTGTCAGTCATAGCTGGGATGGTTCAATGTTAGACAACTATACTGGGTTATTAGTTCCAATGAGGGTTTTCGCGATTGAAAAATCCGCCAGGTGGCAATACGTGGACGCGAGGTCCAAATACTGCATGATTGGTTATTTTTGTCATGACATTGACAGATATGTCAAAATCCACCAATCACGCAGCAGTCAGACCCTACATCCACGTCCCGCCATCTGGCGGATTTTTCAATCGCGCAAACCCTCATTGACTCGACGTTTCAGAATCGTTTGACTATAATAAACTCACGGCGAAGCAGAATGGGTTCTGCGTGTCCCACACGGCGCGCTCGATCTCGGGCGGCAGCTGCCAGCCGCGGCGCGCGTCCGGCGTCCGGCAGTCGGTGACGCGCGTAAAGATGTGTCGTTATGGGTTTTTGAAATAACGAAACGCGACGGCTTTCGAATCACGAATAACGTTTTCAAAACTAGTTTTTTTTAAACGAAGTTATTTCCACAACGCTCAAGCAAGAGTGATAATAATAACGTTAGGTATTTGGTTAGCTGCAAGGCCTTTAGGAACTTATGACCTTCAAAATAAGACTCAAATTCCATTGAATATCTAACGTACGACGAAGATTATACCTATTTCATCCACACTTATGTTAACGTCCTATGGCTTTCTCACTCGCACACGCACTCGATTCGTTGCGATCCTTATTATTTGGACACCATACATTACTCGCTTTACTCCTTTAGGTTACAAAAAATATGTTTAAGAATCGTCAATGTACGACGTTGTCCTCAAAACTGTCATAACGAAGCGGGAAACACGTTATTTTTTGTGTCAACCAAACATCTACCTTATGTTGTTTGCTTAAGAGTGAATTCAGCTTACCTTTAGAGCGTTGTGGAAGCAATCGTGTTGAATAACGAAGAGATTCTAACGTTGTATGACGTTAAGTAAAAAACTAGTTTAGGCGTTTTTGGATAACGAGTGATCACTGGTCAGGCTAATCACTCGTTTAATAACCAGTGATAACGAATAACGCCCATCGCTAGACGCGCGCGCGCCCGTCAACAACGTCTGCGCTTCTAAAGCCTGGTCTGTGAGCACGTAGAATTTTGCGTCGTGACTGTGCGACGGGCGCTCGCAGTGAGTGTGCGAGCGCGACAGCAACATAATTACGCGCGAGCGATAAGGATGGGTAGCTTGGGGTCATTGGACAAAATTCTACGTGCTCACAGACCAGACTATAGAGGGTGGAACGACACCGATCGCACCTGTGTACTTATGTGACGCGCCGCGACCGCCCAGTTGTCAATATACTGTCAAACGTTGAACCAGTGTTTCGTTGATATTCCTTAGTTTATGCCTTTGCTATTTTCAAAAAGGAAAAAACCAAACAAAAAAACAGTCTGTACTCACGGCGAAGGCGTAGTTGATATTAAAATTAAAGCTAGTTTCTATACTCACGACGAAGCAGAATAGGTTCTGTGTCCCAAACCATGCGCTTTATCTTCAATCGCTCATACGTGACCACCCCCCGTCTGACTACAATATACTCACGGCGAAGCAGAAGGGGTTCAGTATGGCGAATGCCTTTGCCCTTTTCAAAAAGGAAAACACCAAACAAAAAAACAGTCTATACTCACGGCGAAGCAGAAGGGGTTCTGCGTGTCTCACACCGCGCGCTTAATCTCTGGCAGTCGGTGACGCGCGGTGTAATAGGGGGGCAGGTCAGATTTTTTCACTTAGTTCCTTCAGCTGTCCCCATGGAAAGAACCAAACAAAAAACACTCAATCTGCACTCACGGCGAAGCAGAATAGGTTCTGTGTCCCAAACCAAGCGCTTTATTTTCAATCGCTTTTGAAGTACAGTTGTCCAACATTGAAGTGTCCCAGATATGTCATCGAAAAGACGGCGCTATTATCAATACTGGATTATTAGTTCCAATTTTTGCCATTTGACGTTTCAGACTCACATTGGCGTACCTTTAGTTTTTAGGGGGGAGCGAGACTACTCTATCAACTATCATCTTCGAATCGGTGGCCTAATATCCTGGGGTATCCTGGTATATACGCGCATGCAGACTCGTTTGACTATAATAAACTTACGGCGAAGCAGAAAGGGTTTTACGTGTCTCACACCGCGCGCTCAATCTCTGGCAGTCTGTGACGCGCGGTGTAATAGGGGGGCAAGTCAGTTTTTTTCACTTAGTTCCTTCAGCTGTCCCCATGGAAAGAACCAAACAAAATGTACTCACGGCGAAGCAGAATGGGTTCTGCGTGTCCCACACGGCGCGCTCGATCTCGGGCGGCAGCTGCCAGGCGCGGCGCGCGTCCGGCGTCCGGCAGTCGCTGACGCGCGCGCGCCCGTCGCACGCGCCCGTCAACAACGTCTGCGCTTCTAAAGCCTGGTCTGTGAGCACGTAGAATTTTGTGTCGCGACTGTGCGACGGGCGCTCGCAGTGAGTGTGCGAGCGCGACAGCAACATAATTACGCGCGAGCGATAAGGATGGGTAGCTTGGGGTCATTGGACAAAATTCTACGTGCTCACAGACCAGACTATAGAGGGTGGAACGACACCGATCGCACCTGTGTACTTATGTGACGCGCTGCGACCGCGCAGTTGTCAATATACTGTCGAACGTTGAACCCGAGTTTCGTTGATATACCTTAGTTTATGCCTTTGCCTTTTTCAAAAAGGAAAAAACCAAACAAAAAAAACAGTCTGTACTTACGGCGAGGCAAAAGGTTTCTGCGCGTCCAGATCGTCTCTCTCCGGGGATAGTTGGCTATAGGTTGATTTTATAAAGTCGGAGAAAAGCAAAGCTATACTAGGTCTACCGCTTAATTGGAGTCAATGCCTGAGGTTATGGAAGCGACACAGGAGAGGTGATATTGACATATTATGACATGACAGAGCATAAAAATCTGAAGGATTTGACGTTTGACCAGGGTCCGGCAGTCGGTGACGCGCGCGGTGTAATAGCGGGGCAAGTCAGATTTTTTTACTTAGTTCCTTCAGCTGTCCCCATGAAAAGAACCAAACAAAAAACACCCAATCTGCACTCACGGCGAAGCAGAATGGGTTCTGCGTGTCCCACACGGCGCGCTCGATCTCGGGCGGCAGCTGCCAGGCGCGGCGCGCGTCCGGCGTCCGGCAGTCGCTGACGCGCGCGCGCCCGTCGCACGCGCCCGTCAACAACGTCTTCGCTTCTAAAGCCTGGTCTGTGAGCACGTAGAATTTTGCGTCGCGACTGTGCGACGGGCGCTCGCAGTGAGTGTGCGAGCGCGACAGCAACATAATTACGCGAGAGCGATAAGGATGGGTAGCTTGGGGTCATTTGACAATATTCTACGTGCTCACGGACCAGACTATAGAGGGTGGAACGACACCGATTGCACCTGTGTACTTATGTGACGCGTCGCGACCGCCCAGTGGTCAATATACTGTCGAACGTTGAACCCGTGATTCGTTGATATACCTTGGTTTATGCTTTGTCTTTTTCAAAAAGGAAAGAACCAAAAAAAAAAAAACAATCTGTACTCACGGCGAGGCAAACGGTGTTCCGCGTGTCCCAGAGCGCGCGCGTCACCAGTAGTTGACTATAGGTTGATATTATAAAGTCGGAGAAAAGCAAAGCTATACTAGGTCTACCGCTTAATTGGAGTCAATGTCTGAAGTTATGGGAGCGACACAGGAGAGGTGATATTGACATATTATGACATGACAGATCATAAAAATCTGAAGGATTTGACGTTTGACCGGGGTCCGGCAGTCGGTGACGCGCGCGGTGTAATAGAGGGGCAAGTCAGATTTTTTCACTTAGTTCCTTCAACTGTCCCCATGGAAAGAACCAAACAAAAAACACTCAATCTGCACTCACGGCGAAGCAGAATGGGTTCTGCGTGTCCCACACGGCGCGCTCGATCTCGGGCGGCAGCTGCCAGGCGCGGCGCGCGTCCGGCGTCCGGCAGTCGCTGACGCGCGCGCGCCCGTCGCACGCGCCCGTCAACAACGTCTGCGCTTCTAGAGGGTGGAACGACACCGATTGCACCTGGTGAAGCAAAAAAAAAAAAATCTTTAATATAAAAATGAATCGCAAAATGTGTTGGTAAACACATAACTCAACAACGCCAGGACCAAAAGTGTTCGTTTAAGTACAATGATGGTTTTTACGGCGACAAAAATTCGAATAATTTCCGGGAAAACCCCGGGTTAAGCCACGGGCGGAAAGCTAGTTTGAAATAAATGTCTGTTCTCTTTTATCCAAAGAACGTCCCATCACTATCATCATTTCAGCCGAAGGACGTCGACTGCTGAGCATAGGCCTCCTCCAATGATTTTCATATTGACCGGTAGCGCCTTCCTGCTACCTTTATGAGGTCATCGTTCCACCTTGCAGGTTTGCTTTTCGGTAGGTAGCCTCTAATCCAGAGCCTTGCTGCAAGTCGTCTACTGCTGGATAAAAGCCTCCTCTTAGGATTTGCACAGCTATAAATAAATACTGCACTCTTTGCATCTAGGTACTTTCTCTTCTTACTCCCACTTAATCTCATTGGGACGTGTACAGTCGATCAATAAGCGACGCTAATATTGTATGTAATGTTAAAAACACTTACCTTATCTTCGAAGTAGTTTAGTTTTGTGTGCGGCGACCCTTGGTCCAGGTCCCAGAGGAGCACTGTGTTGTCTGCAGACCCGCTTGCCAGCACATGTCTAGATAAATAACAACACATTTTGTTCCATTTATTATACAGTAGATTTAATATCACATTATTGACAACGGCCTGCATAGTTTAGAGTTACTTGTCGAGGTTTTGTTTTGTCTTGTTGAGGAGTACAAACAACAACACATTAATTAACTACAGTGGAATCTTATGTCCCATTGTAGTAGCCAATAGGCCTATTTTACATCAAAAATGTAGTCTGATACAAAAAAGAAAAAAATAATTTTGAACTTAATTTCTTTACAGTGTCATTTTACTTCAGATTGACGTACCACCGACTGTACACAACAATGTGACGTCATCTTCTTTAAAATATTTGAGTGACTCACGAAAAATTCCTATTCCAAGACAGGTCAAGCACAGCGTCCTTGTGTCCCACGCGCTTAGTCTTTTTCTTCTTGTTGGGCTTCTTGCCGAGCTTGAAGGCCGGCTCCAAACAGTTCTCGATGTCGAGGTCCCACACCTGGATCACTGGGTCCATGCCCCCGAGGGCACAGAGGTTGCCTGCGACATAAAAACTTTTTTGGTAAAACAAAAAAAAAGATTGGAGTGATTACATAGGGGCCATTTATTACGTGAGACGTTTTTCGCTACTTTTTAACCCCTTCCCTCTCCCCTATTGTAAGAAAAAATAAGAACAGGCCAACAGGGTGTCGGGGGGGAGGGTTTCCCTAAATCGTCTTACGTATTTGAAAATTACGAGACGACATCGTAAAGGTAGCAGGGAAGCGATGGACGCAGGCCGCTACCAATCGATCGACGTGGAAAGTATTGGGGGAGGCCTATGTTCAGCAGTGGACGTCATATAGGTGAAATGATGATGATGATGATTTGAAAATTGTAAATAACTTGAAAAAACGTCTTACATAATAAATGAGTGGCCCCATGCCCATACTTCAATAGTGGCAAATGAATGTCCCTTTTAATGGCCACAGCACACATGCTACTTTTAGCATCGACGATTTTGCGACTGCATCGAATCAGTATCGCAATATCGCGACTTCATACGTTGACACGCAAAGCGATGGCGTTTTTAAATGTATGGTGTGGAATGTGTGGTCGCTGCATTCAGCTTCTAAAAACGGCTAAATCGCCGATCGCCGATGCTAAAAGTAGCACGTGTGCTGTGGCTTTCAAAAGATAATTTAAAAAAAGTTATACAAGGTGTAACAGAAGCACATTCTTTTAAATGGTGGTCCTTGTCATCATTTCAGCCATAGGATGTCCACTGCTGAACATAGGCCTCCCTTAATGCTTTCCATGTTGCCCGGTTGGTAGCGGCCTGCGTCCAGCGCCTTCCTGCTACCTTTATAATGTCGTCGGTCCACCTTGTAGGTGGACGTCTCATGCTGCGTTTTCCGGTACGCGGCCTCTACATCCTTAGAGGGTGCTAGTTACGTTCAAATGCAACAACTTCGTCGTACCTACTCACCTGGGTTAGGGTCTGAAGGGTCATGGCTCAGCCACTCGATGCACAGCGGGAACCATGGAAGAATGATGTCGTGGTGGACATAAAACGAGTCTTCCTCTTTGTTGAAAACTGAAATAAAACATTACATTATCAGATATTATGTCCAATGGATAAAAGTACAGAATAAGGCAGGATTCACATTGAACGGCGCGAGTCGGCGCGCAGCAGTGTCCGTTCGGCCAAAATTGCGGTGGAAAGCGAGCGTCTGCGCGTGTATCCGCTGGAATACGCTCGGAGCCGACCGTCTTCCGACGCATGCTCGCGCATCCGTCCGGATTGAAATGTCAGTTAATCAGTTGTAAGCAGTTATAACTCTAAGGCCCAGAACACACGGTGAAACTCAATTGCAACGAAACTGCAACTTCTAGTTACTTTTGAGTTGACGACACTGCAACTTCTAGTTACTTTTGAGTTGCATCTAAGTTTCTGCCATAGATTCCGTTGAGAGACCGTACATGATTCGACCATTTCAAATTGGTTTCAAACGTTGCAATTGTGTTTCACCGTGTGTTCTGGGCCTAATAAATAAAATAAATAGTAATAGGTACTTACTGTATACTTCCAGTACGCTGGCATCGCTTTCAACGTGACCAACTAGAAGCAGGTTATCGTCGGCTTTGATGATGTCATCCTCCTCATCACTGTCTGGTCCTTCTGTCTGTATGAAAAATGGAAATTTGTTTACTACCGTCTTTTGTGATGAATAGTTTGTTGAGGAATTAAAATAAATAAATTAATTAAATAAGGAGTAATTTTTATAATATTTTTCTTTATAATAAATAAAATTCACTGAGTTTAGGACATAACAAATAACAATAATGTATGTCTACAAACAAGATAATATTTAAGAATGTTAAAAAACTTACCCTAATTTGAACATTTTCACTTAAGTCACCTAAATTGGGTAATGTTGCCACTGAGCCAATACCAACTGGATTACCTAGAAAAATAAAATGTAATTTGAATTAGTACAAAAGATTCACTCTAAATATCATGAATGTATAATTAAAATAAGTATGTATACTCTGATTTTTAATTCGACGGAATTTTGACATTTCAGAAGTGTTGCCAACATTGAAACATTCCCATTATGAATGGAGAGCATTTTCACAAATTAAAAAATAATCCTTTCTTGAATTTAAGGTTTCACTTGAAAAACTAGGGCTTAAAAATGTACTGATCATTTCAAAATGGTTATTTGAATTTTTATTATCATATTTTTGAAGTTACAAAAAAAATTGGGAAATTATTTTTGTATTACTGGACTCCCTGGTCAATAATCCATGGGTTACAAACTTTTTTTATGAAAATCCTTTTATTAATAAAATCTTAGCTTCATAAAATAACCAATTTAACAAGATGCCAATTTTATACTCCAAGTTGATTATGATGACGATAATGATGATTGATGATCAATACATATTTTTGCTTATATATATGTTGTTTTACTGTGTTAAAAACACGTTTTTTTCTATTTAATCTCTAAAATGTACATAATGATTAGTGTACATTGAATTCACAAAACAAACAATAGTTCATTCTTGTAAGTTGTACTTGATGAAATTTCATTTCATATTATTTATTAATAATTCAAAGCAAAAAAGGCTGATTACATCTGAATTGTCAAAATATGACAGCTGTCAGAATTCCGTCGAATTAAAAATCGGACTTTAGTTTATTTTCTTTGTGCTATTCTGGCTAAAATTGCTAAGGCTAACGGCCGAATACTGAAACACTACTCAAATCTGTCACTCAGCTGACGGGCTCCTAAATTTAAGTATCCTTCAATTTTAAATGGTATTCTCAAACGCTACTCAACGGATTTGAAGCCGTGATCAGCTAAGCAGCTCTCAAATGTTTACTTAATGGCAACATTTACCAAAAAAAGTATGTTTTCATTTACACAAATGATAACTTTACGTCTTTTATCCATTACACGCAGCATCGTTTGGATAAGTATTGTCTTTTATGGAAATATACTCAATCAACTTAACATAGAACAGTTTATTTTTAGTTTCTATTGTATATAAATTTCGTTTTATCATATAAATATAATAATGCTTGCATTTTTATTTAATTAAAAAAATAATTTTAAATATGATACTTTTTATTGTTGAAATCTATTAAGTGGCGATCGTGGACCGAAACGTAACCTCAATTGACATTTATCATTGTTGACAGAGCATCAAGTTGACAAATCAACAACTCTTGGAAATGCTACTATGCGATGTCCTCAAATTCTTAGCCATATTCCTCAGAAATAAGCATGTTTATGTAAAGCGATTTCTTAGCAGCTATTTTGGTTGTTACTTTGTGCACTATACGATGCACAGTTGGCTGTTCAATGTGGAAGATATCACCTAGTACACGTTCATAACTTCCCGTTGCGTAGAACAGTAGGGTTATAATAAGTATTTGGTCCACTGGTTGTATGGCGTTTGGTGAGGGGTTTCAAAGAGCTTCCAAATTATGAATCCAGAAACAACACCGTTTCTTTAGAGACGCGGAATCTCGCTCGGAATTGCATGTCATTATAGGTAATAATATTTACAATAGCGTTCAGCCTTATTGCGTTCCAGCGATTAGATCTAGGTATTTTCTCGAGGCTGGACAGAAATGATAACGATGACACACATTATTTACCACTATTTAGGACGATTTAGGTGTAAGAATAGGATTTAAGATACCGCGCAAGCACTCTCAAATTTAACAGCTGCTTAAGACGATTTGACAGTTGTTTGAGTAATGCTTAGCGTTGAATGGCGTTTCAGTATGCGAAAATTCATTTAAGTGGCGTTTGAGTGCAACTTAATTTGAGAGGTGCTTAAAAATTGAGAACTGCTCAGATATTGTTTTGAGTATGCGAAATGTAAGTTTAGGAGCTGCTTAACTATTTGAGAAGCCGTCAAATATTTAAATGGCGTTTCAGTATTCGGCCGTAAGTTGCACTATCTTACTTTAACTTTAACAAACATCAAGTCTGTCAAACTCCAAACACAAACCACCAGTTATAGTTACAGTTGAAGTTAGGTGTGCAACTCGGCTTAAGTAATTTACTTGTGTCGTCCTGGTCATAGTGCTCAAAGTCAAATTCATCATTTGGATTAGCGGGCGGGTCTGGTGGCCCGCGAGAACTTTCGCCTTCTTCGTCGCTGACATCGTCTCCGGCTTCCGTTAATCTGAAAATATTAATTAAAACGTAAGATGATAGTAGAGTACCTTTAGAAAAGAACATATTAAAACGTCACCCTGTAGTGCTGGCTTTCTAGATTTGAATATAAATTAAGGGTATTATCTTCTAAAGTAAATTAGAAATTAACTTATATGAAATTCAAGACTTCAAAGAATACATACTACGAGACAAGTGTTCCGAATTAAAATTGTACCATAGCCCTGGCAATTCTCTAAAGTTGTTGATTCTACCTACTTCCCATCTTTGTTTTGTTTACAGGTTATACCAAATTTTATAACATAACTCTCATGCAAAGCGATCACAATTATTAGTACCTTAAATCATTTGCGGTCTGTTTGATTATTTTCTCTAATTCTTTTTCCGTTAGTTCAATCTGTAACAAACGATGAATACATGGCATTTTTATAAAATTTTTGTAAATGGTAAATCTTTTAGTTAAAACTTGCCTTTTCGGGAACCGCTTTAGCCACACCTCGCCTAACAAAATGCATACATGATACTAAGCTAACTGTAGGTGTGTTTTCTTCCATTTTTATGTAATTCACTTATAAATAAAATCTAAAATACTAGCAAAAAAACATGCGATTCTGCTGCTGAGAAATACGAGCAGGAGATAGTGACAAATTTGACATTAGTGACACAAAGCGAACCACGTGCATATTTTGACACTGACTGGGCGAAAAAGAGATGTGGCGATATAAGTTTCTACGAGTGTAAAAGAGTAAGAACTTTCTAGAGAAAAGGCAAAGCGTTTGGCGGAAAATAGTTATAAGTAAAATGGCGTCCTATTTAGCGGTAAGTGCAGTCACTGTTGAAAAAATTTATGGGAAAACGTTACTTTTGAAGTTTAGCAAACGTGTCCTAGCCAAAAACATTCTAAAGTTTCGGCGGTTGCCATGGCGATCGCCATTTTGCTAGCAATTTCTAAAGAGCGCTATTTTCCGCCAAACTCACGGCCATTGGCAGCAATTGGCTGGCAGCCATTATCACAGATT